>NC_056629.2:6340833-6647500 GCF_002870075.4 Lactuca sativa
CGAAATAATTTATTAGGTTTTAATTGGATTTGAAATTCCTAGATCTTTTGAGATTCATTGAACTTTTCAATGGCATGTTTCAATCTCGAGTGTGCCCTCTCAAATTTTGTGACTGGGATGCCGAGGATCACAAAACAAGGTGTGAATAACCATACCAATTCACTTGGTACCCTTAATATTATCACCTAATCAATGTGCCGGTTAACCACACACGCTCCATTGATCTATGACAAACATTAAGTCACCCTTCGTGATCCTTACTAGTCCAAGTTAGTGTGTCGGTTAACCACACACGCTCCACCAACGACTTGGTAAGGTACAAAGTGTGAATTCCATGGGCTAGCACCAAATTCACATTTTTCCTAAAGTAACTAAGATTGGGAATTAAATAAAAAATATTTAGTTACTTTATAATATTCATTATACTTTTAATGAGAATTTAAATTCATTGTCCTACCCGTTCGGCTAACGACCCTCCACCGATCAAGCAAGCGGTGGGTGAGAGTGGATACCCATTAAGTCGCCATTTTATAGGCAACAACCTTATACCCACCTTATAGACCGGCTTCGTGAATGAGGCCTACTAACGGTAAAACGACTTGTTCTTATACATATATATATATATATATATATATATATATATATATATATATAATAATAATAATAATAATAATAATAATAATAATTGACCATTAATGTTATAAATAGTATAAGGGTTGAATTTTAACTCTTAAAATTCTAAGTGTTGGAATTAAAGTTTATTAAAGTGTGTGAAACTTTTCCAAATTCCAAAACTTGAGGGCAAGTTTTGAAACTATTCAAAACTAATTAATTCCATGATTTTTGTGTTTAATGTAGTTTTAATCCAAAAACTCTTCAAGTTCCATAACTTGAGGACAAGTTATGGAAGACTTTAAACTAATAAAAGAATTACTTTTCTTTATTTTATAACTTATGGAATTAATTAAGGTTACACTTTATTTATATATTTATTAATGAAGTGACTCTTGAACCTCCATAACATAAGGACAAGACTCTTCATCTTTTGTAACCATCCAAAACTTTTCATTTCATAACTTATGAATTAAAGGTTCATAAAAAATGAAGACTCTTCATTTTCATGTAACTTATGTGTTTTAAGTGTGTGTTAAAGAAAAGTGACCTTTGGATATCCATAACTTGAGGACAAATTATGAACTCCATTAAAACACATAAATGATCAAGAATTAATTCTAAACAATTCAGCAAATAACTCCTATCATCTTCTAAATTCATAAGAACATGAACATGATCATCAAAATTTCAAGAATTATATGAACACATAAAAACATGGAATTTTAATATATGCTATTGTAAATGGATTAGAACAACCATTACACCAACTAAAACAAGTTTTAAAACACCAAAACAATTTAGGTAATGTTTCTAGTCCATTTCCAGCAGCAAAAGTCGAAAATCTGCACTCTATGGCTCCTACTCGTCGAGTGCATGAACCTACTTGGCGAGTAGGTTGAAGATACACATGGACTCGGCGAGTCCCCCCATGGACTCGGCGAGTTCATCAGGCAGATAGCAAGTTTTTCGATTTTTTCAACTATTTTGCATCAAGTATCAAACAAGCAAGCCTAGGCTCTGATACCACTGTTGGGTTTTGAGCAATCTAACATTTCCTAAGTGTGCATGCAACCCTAATAAACCTTGGATCTATGTTTGTCTAAATACATGCAAAATAATAATTTTCCAAGGTTTATAACCTATCTAACATGGCATGGGGAACATTTCAACATAAAAGAGTTAGAAAAGATTACATACCTGTTTGATGAGTTTGGTTCTTAAGGAGTTTGAGGGCCAAGCACCAATAGTGTGAATGCCTCAAATGGAATCACAAAACACCACAAACTCTTGGAAAACTTTGAGAGAGAATACACACTTGTATTTTCGGCCACACACAAGCACACACACACTAGTTCACTAGTTACACTAGGCCTCCGTTTCATGCTCCATAAGCATGCTTATATAGTATGCATGGTTAGGGTGAAACCCTAATAACCCATGTCTTTTCCTTTCCAAGGATCCATGGGTTAAAAGCTCCATGGATCATCCATGGACTTCCATCCAAGCCTAGCCCATTAACAAATGAGTGTTAGCCCACACCATATAAAATCAATAGCCCATAATCTAATTACTCTTCTTTTTAATCTCTAAATTAATTCATAATTAATTTAAGACTAAGACTAATTAAATATCATAACTTGATATTAATATATTATAACTTATAATATATTAATAAACATATGTGTATAACTCTCATAAAATTATCCATAAATAGTTTGGATGAGATGCAACCCAAATGGACCATGTCGGGTCGGGTCAAGTATATACCAAATAAGTTATGGACTTAGACACCTTATCCAACAGTGGGGTAGCCCATGGCAGTCCTAGGTAAAGACTGTCACAACTAGCCTTTTGGCTATGAAATTTCATCCTCAAATAAGCAAGAACTATTGTGAGACTTATGCTAACACACCTAAGTGTACAATATGAGTTCCTAAGGAGCCATGTAGTGTTAGGATGTGAAATCTCTCCAAGTATAGTGAATCTCTCCAAGTATATGAAATCTCTCCCAAATCTCTCTAAGTATGCGAAATCTCTCCAAGTATAGTGAATCTCTCCCAAATCTCTCAAAGTATGTGAAATCTCTCCAAGTATATTGAATCTCCCCCAAATCTCTCCAAGTATGTGAAATCTCTCCCAAATCTCTCCACGTATCTCAAATCTCTCTCAAATCTCCCTAAGTACCTTCCTCAGTTGTCACACCCCCAAACCTGAACGGCGGAAACGTTCGGGGGCGGATGACTTCATGTGGTAACGTAACAAATGAATACATAGTAAAGAAAGCAATACAACCATCGTATATATAATTGAAAGTTTACATTTGTCAAAAGTTACATGTTCAAAACCAATTACAATATGATGTCAAAATACGAGATTAAACTGGCGCCGCAGCATCCCTTCATCAAAAGCAAAATGAATACCTGAAATTTACTGAATTCCTGGGACATACAAGTAAATTTTGAAAGAGTAGATCAGCATTTAAGCTGGTGAGTTTCATAAGTATTTAAATGACAATGTTTGAATGAAATGAAATGTTTTGTCTTTATTTGTTTGTGTTTAGAAAATCCTATATTTTCTACTAGTATAATAGTAGCCTTCACTCAAGACCAATGTTTGTTTCTAAAATGTATGTAAGTGTAAAATAACCAATGAGTTTGAAAACCTTGTAAATCAATGCATTTTTAATACCCCTTGTGAGTTTTATAACCATACTATTGACTCGGAATGCCTATACGCAACGTTCTTCAGGCGTTGGAATGTTATGACGTTTGTCACCCCAAACGGTGGACTGCAGCTAACAGTCAGGGCGCGGGTTGTCAAGCCCGTATAGATCTATATACAAACACCACGCTCCCCCTCCAAGGGATTCTGGTATATAATACAGGACTTGAAATGTGTACTCGAACGTACATGAAGTTAGTGTCTCACAAAACCGTGGTATAAAAACAAATCTACTTGTTAAAATGTTACGTTTGTTCTTGTATACGAAAGTAAACTTCTTGAAATTCATGTTTCTAGTACATAAGAGTTAGAAATTTTGTTCGTAAAACTATACCTATTATAGTTTTCTAAAAGTGTGTCTTGTTTGTTTAGAAATACCTAGAAAAGAAATCACTTGTTTATGAAAGCATAGATTTTTGGTGTAGAGTCCAAGATAGACAAGAATAATCTAAGAAAAGTTTAGTTTATACATGCATTACAACAATTTTATATTTCAAAAGATAGAATTCTATTTTAACATATGTTATATATATGAAAGTTCCTTATAAAGTTTGTAAATCGCATGTGATTTGGATATATAAAAGCATATAAAAGAGTTTCTTTATGTAACACACGATAATACTCGTGTGTTTTACTTGTAATCCCCCCCTTGAAAGCATATAAAAGAATTTAAAGAATATTTAAAAGGTAGATTAAGGGGTATGAACTCACTTGAAAGTTTGAAGATAGCGAGATGGAAAACCGGGCAGAGTTTCGTCTCGGGAAACGGATTTTCCGTGGGATTCTCGGGAATCTCGGGAGTAAAATCGACCCTCAGGACTTGAGCAAAAAGATCAGAGCTTCGGGTTTGAACGGGCACGGAAAACGAGACAAGATTGTGAGAGAGAGGAGAGAAATGAGCCCTTTTCTCGGAAGCCCTCGCATCCTATTTATAGGAAGGCTGAACCGCCTCGGTACGCGGGGCGTACGCTCGTACGCAGCGCGTACGCGTACGTCATGCATGACCGGAGCCTCGACTGCCTCGGCTTCGGATGGGACGGGTTGTTGGGTACGCGGGTCGGATGGGACGGGTTGCTGGGGAGACGGGTCGGACGGGACGGCGGGTCGGACGGGACAGCGGGTCGGACGGGTCGGATACTTCGGACGGGTCGGACGGGTCGGATGCCTCGGATAGGGCGACGTGGACGATCAGAGGCCAAGTCTCTCGGGTACGCAGGGCGTACAGTGGTACGCAGCGCGTACCCGGATGAGGACGCTGACTCCTCTTCGGATAAGGTCCGAATTTTGAATTAAATAAATATATAATTTATTTAATAAACTTCAAAAATTCATATCTTCTTCATACGAACTCCGTTTTCGATGGTCTTTATATCCACGCGTAGGTGAGACTACGCTCTACAACTTTCGTTTAGACTCCGACGGCAAATTCCGAAATTATTTTTTTTATTATTTATTTTAAACTCATCGTGTTTAAGGAATTTCTTTGAAAATTCATAACTTCTTTATCTGATGTCGGTTTTTGCCAGACTTTTTACCGCTGGAATACCATTGTTGAGACCTTCGATTCTCGTTTAGGTCATTCCGGCCAAAAGTCGCTTGATTTCCGATTCGAGTTTTTAGCTGTCTGTTGCTAAGCCGAACTTGGAAAAATCATAACTTCGCTATATGAAGTCGGATTTGGGCGTTCTTTTCACGTACGATCATGGTTCAAGGACATTTAAACATAGAAGGAAATTAAATAGAACTTTTTGCACATTTTATTATGAAAGTAAATTTTATTACTCAAAAGTGGTTACAATACCTGACCCTTTTTGGTCATTACAAAGAGTTGAAATATCGGGTTGTCACATCAGTCGAAAACAGCTCAAAACCGAAAGAGGAAACCCCAAAAGGACCCTCTTGGTCCTGAACCCTCTTGGTTCGGACTCCTCTTGGTCCGGAACATCTTGGTCCTGAACCTTCTTAGTCCGGAATGCCTCCTAAGGAGCCAAGAGGAACCCCCATGCTCCGGAACCACGTAGTTCGGATCTGAGAAGGTCACTCCAGATCTCGCTTGATGACTCCAGAACTTTGTTACTGACTCCGAAAATTTGGTTCGGACTTCGGACCCTCGCAGGAACCAACCCCCACTCCGGATTTTGGTCATTTTTGGACTTTTTCACCATTTTAAGGCATTTTGACGTCGGAAATCACACCAAACTCGTATTTTTCCTATCCTAAACCCCTTTGTGACAATCTGAAATTTTCTATCCTGTACAGTCAAACACTTCATTGAAAGTCAAACTCATTTCTGCTAACTTTTAGCCCGTTTAGAGTCTGTTTGAGCTTTCTGAGACTATTACACTTGAGGGATAAGTGTTGGGGGTTTATCTGCTGAAGCTATAGTACAATGATCAAGCCTAAAACACCATCACCATGAGTTCACGGCCACCACATTGGAGTTTACGGCCGTAAACTCCATGTGGGCCGTAAACTCACCCCATATATGCAAGATTTGATCATTTCTTTCCTTCTTTGGCCGATTTTCCTCCATTCTCTCTTAACTATCATCTCGATCTTCACCTTAGATTTTCAAAACTAGTAAGTATTCTTCCTTGATTAGTTGATATACCGACCATTTCAAGCCCCTATATCGTATGTACTCTTGTTCTAACCTGTTATGTACTATATTAAACATGTTTATGTATGCATGGCTTATATGATATATGTAGCTTTTATAGCTAATATGGTATGTGTTATGTGGATTGTGTGTGGGGTATGCTCTAGGGGACTCACTAAGCTTTGTGCTTATGGTTTATAGTTTTGGTTTCAGGTATCATTGATTTGGAAATGAAGAGCGCGGATTGATTGCAGTGCACAGACCTATGATTTCCGCAATGAATGATTTTGGGATGAACTATGATAAATGTTTTACTTAATGATGATTTGAAATGTTTGGAATAAATGGTATCAATGTTTTAGCTATATTAAAAATGAAAATTTTACCCTTGATTTTTGGGTCATTACACCAAACTTCTAAGGCCCAAAAGCCCAAGTTCGCCACTCTGCATGCGTACGCGCGGCGTACCTGGCACGTACGCCCATCGTACGCTGACCTTGACCGAAAGCGGGAAGTTGACCAAGTACGCGTAGCGTACCAAGGTGTACGTCGGGCGTACCGGCCAACTTCTTTTGGGCTTCATTTGTGACTTAATACATTAAGTCCTCACGTACAAAATGTAGATCCAGGTCCTTTAAGACCTCCTAGTCCATCAAGTCACAAACTTTATGTGCTTGCATGCATGGTTGGGGGTCAAAACATGATTTTGATCCTTAACCAAACTTTGTGACCATCAAACACTTGCATGGTTGTGGCTTAACCATCAAGGTCGGATTTTTATGACTCTAAGTGCTTCTAAGAGCTCAAAAGGACAACTATTATGGTCTGAAACTATCAAGATTCAAACAACCTCAACAATGGAGTCCAAAAGTGACACAAAACACCCAAAAAAAACAAATCTAAGCATGCAATGATCAAGTTTGAAGCTTGATACCTTAAATGATTCAGAAATGGTGCTAATCTCCTGGATCTACAATCTCTCTTTGAATCCTTGCTCCTTCTTCAAACTTCTTTCTCTTCCAAAACACCAAAACAACACTAAAATGCTCTCAAGTGGCTACCAAATCACAAGAACACACAAATATGGATTAGGGTTTTCGTGGTGGTTGTCTAAGGGTGAGAGGGAGGCTGGACCAAAGGCATAAGGTCATTTATATATGGATTAAACCCTAAAATTTAGGGTTTTAGAATCAGCATGCGTACGCTGCGCGTACCCTTCGGTACGTTGGGCATACGTGCATGGCTTCCGCATTCCAATCTCTTGAGTACGCTGAGCGTACATGGCAAGGTACGCTGCGCGTACGGTGCTTCTTCAGCCCAATTACAAGGTCCCAAAGGTCTAAGCCCAAACCTTTTTAAAACTATTAACCTTATATAAATAATAATAATACTTTATAAATCTCGGACGTTACATTCTACCAATGATAATCTTTATCTCTCTGGCTTAAACTTCATTAAATTTTCTTCACTGTTAGATATTCAACTCAATTTAGAACTTTTTTGGCTATCTATATTCATTATTTGACTCTCATCTCTTTATAGTTGATAATTACCTTTTTTAACAATAAATAAATATAACTTGGCTGTGAGATAACTTTATTCTCCAAAATATACTCCTTATAAATAGTTGTATAAGAAGTTTAAATACAAATGTTAGGACTAAAGGCAATACAAACAATGATATTTGTAGTAATTCTTAGCTTAAATATAAAATAAAATAATGTTTTTTTTCTAAATGAAATAAGGGTGTTTAAGGTAAATCACATGTAAACGTCTTGACTATGGACTAAAAGTACACACACAATAGGTTAAGTTTTCACTAGATTTTAGTTTCATTTGATTTTAGTTTTTTCTTCTCTCTTAATGAACTATGTTACTATTTAAACTTTTTAGGGAGACATTTATTTAAAAAAATAAAAGAGTTTATCAAGTTGTATATATCATGACAATGTAAGATCAAATTCGCTTTATCATGTGCCTTTTTTTGTCATGTTTTTTTATTCTATATTGCTTAAGAAACAAAGTTGAAGTGAAAAGCAAACAATTGTAAGTAAATAGGCTAACACATTTTTTATTCCACGTTGCTTAGTAAACAAAACTCATAGGAATACAAACATCTATAAGTAAAGAGGATAAAACATTTTCTATTATATGTTTGTTCTCTTGTGTTCTTGATTGTAACTAGTTTAGACATCAATTGCAACATTCCAAAAACCATGATGTTGACCATGAAAGTTTCTTGTAGAACTATCATAGTTTCTATCTTTTGTGATATCCTACATCGATATAATATAAAAATATAAAATTATAATATTTAGATGACCTTATTTAATGAAAATGTCATCGACTTAGTTTTTAACCTCCATGAGAAGCCTTAAGAAAAATCTTTTTTACCCCATTCATGCCAAAAAATATTCGGTTTAATGTATACAATCTTAAGTCTTAATGTTTACATAAATGTTGATTTTTTTCAACATTTATATACTACAACGTTCAACTTAATTATTTTGAACAATATTCAAACATTCGTTGTAATATATATATATATATATATATATATATATATATATATATATACACACACACACACACACACACACACGTATGGTGATGATTCGAAAAAGTTTACATGTATCACAGTCCGTTATATATTACAACACATTAGACAATGGAAAACGACAATGAACACCTAAAATCATTTTTTAAGTGTTTAACTATTTTTTTTAATAACTTTTAGGTTTCGATACTTCTAAAAGTTGAAACTAAATAACATAATCCTTTAAAACTTTGAGATAAAAAAATCTTCTATAATAAAATAACTAGTAATGAATATTAATAATAAACTTTAAAATCCACTTTATGATAAAAAAATGAAAGATAAGAGAAACAAATTTAGTTATATTATATAAGGAAAAGACGAAATGTTAGATTTGTGTGTGAAAAAATGTGGGACAAATAGGAAAGACGAAATGTTAGATCTGTGTGTGAAAAAATATGGGACAAATAGAAAAAAGTAAAAAATGAATTTATAGTATTATCATAAAAATAAAAAAAAAGTTATAAGAGTTTCAAATAAATGTGATAAAAATAAAAATGTTTCCTCTTTAGTATAGTATAATGATAATAGAATGTTTAATTATATTTCCCAAGAACTTTAATAGTCTAAAAAGTTTCAAAGGGTAGAAAAGAAAAAACTGCAAAATTAGTCTCTGTGGTTTGCAAAAAACTGTAGATAAGATCCAAAAATTTATCAACCTGCATGGAATGTCCAAAATCAAGAATTTCTTGTGAATTTGGTCAACAAATTAGGAATTTCTTATGAATTTGGTCGACGGTACACTTGAAAGGTCAATTTTGCCTTTTTTATTTCTTTTTTCATATTTTTTTTATTTATTTTAGAATTTAAATAATTAGAAAAAAAACAAAAAATAAAATTCCACTCTACCCTACCTCTCTAGGTTCTCTGGCGGCAACTCTCTCTCTCTCTCTCATCTGATCGGTTCTCTTATCTGATCGTCTTCATCATCCTATTATCTTCCAAATCAAATCACATCCATACAGAAAACTAAAAGATAATACATAATTGATGATTCGATTCCTGCAACTCTCTCTAACACATACATAATTGATGATTGTTTACAAAGCCTAAGAAATTAGGACTGAGTTAACTCGTGTGGTAGTAGAACACGATGCTTGGTGGTTTTCGTCGCCGGAGAACATAACCCATAGACCTGATCTTTGCTTCCATCTCTCCTTACTGTTGAATCACCCAACCTGGAATCTACTATCTAATTCCAAATCTGTAATCCACAAAACCCAAACATATTGCATCTGATTTCAAACCCAAACTCACATCTGTTTCTCTATTACATATACATCGAATTTCTTCTTCTTTTGATCTAATGTGAACATCTAATTTCTCCATACAGGTTCTATATATAGATAAGGCTTTCAATTAACCCGACAAAGTTCACCAGAAAAAGTGCTACATAGATAAAGTTTAATCGGACCTCCTGAAGGGGAAGGGGGTTTCATCATAGGTGTGTTTATGAAAAGGGCAGTAGGGTAGAGTACGGTGAACATGCGATATCCGATTGTTAGATTCAATCATCGAGGTTTCGTGATTGCAGGTTTCAAGCTCCAATATGTGTATCCATTGGTTCGCGAAGGAGAGAGGGAGTGAAGACGATGAGAAGTAACATACTTACCGGTGATGAGGGACAACGAGAAATTTGGGCGGCGACCATTAGGGCTTCTTGACGAGAATGAAGGCGATGAAGCTGACGTCTTTTTGATTAGCGCGAAAGAGAGAAAGAAATGTAGGGTGAGGTACAGAGGTAGTGAGGTGGGTTGCTGTAATGTCGTAGGCCCATTTTTTTTTTTTTTTAAATTAAAAAACAATTAAAATAAATAAAGAAAATATAAAAAAGAAATAATAAGATAAAATAGTCTTTTCAAATTTCTAAGGACCAAAACCAAAGAAAATTCTTGAGTTTGGACCTTTCATGCAAGTTGAAAACTTTTTGAACCGTATCCACATTTTTTTGCAAACCATAAGGACCAATTTTGCAATTTTGTCGATAGAAAATGATTAACGACTTATGTTACTAATTAAACTTTTTAGGGAGACCTTTATTTAAATAATGAAATAGTTTATTAAGTTTTGTATATCATGACGATGTGGGATCAAAGTAGCTTTATCATGTGCATTTTTGTGTCATGTTTTTATCCTACCTTACTTAAGAAACAAAGTTGAAACGAAAACAAACAAGTATAAGTAAAGAGCCTGACACATTTTTTATCCCACTACACATTTTTTATCCAACTACAATGTTCAACTTAATTGTTTTGAACAATGTTTAGATGTTCATTGTAATAAAAAAAAAGCTATATACGTGTATGGTGATGATTGAAAGAAGTATACATGTATCACAACACATTAATATAATCATTTAAAACTTTGAGTGTTTAACTATTTTTTATAATAACTTTTAGGTTTCAATACTCCTAAAAGTTGAAACTAAATAATATAATCATTTAAAACTTTGAGATAAAAACATTTTTTATAATAAAAATACCAATAAACTTTAAAAGTCACTTTATGATCAAAAATGAAAAATAAGATAAACAAATTAGTTATATTATTTAGGGTAAAGATAAAAGGTTAGATTTCTATATGAAGCAATGTGGAAGAAAAAAAAAACCCTCAAATTAATGTTGTAAAAGATAAATCATTTATATTGAACCACATTGATTTAGATAGTCTCCTTTATAAGTTATATATATATATATATATATATATATATATATATATATATATATATATATATATATATATATATATATATATATATATATATAACTTTTATAGGTTGTGTAGTAGAATCTGAACAATTTAGTGTTGAAAGATTAAGATGCATGAATATTCAACGACATGATGTTTGGTAATGTTGTTGAACGAAAAAAATTATCATTTTAACCTTTTTACAAAAAAAAAAACAAAAAAAAAAAATCCATAAAGCAGAAATCAAAGTTTATATATGTCTAAAATTAAGTCACCAAATCAAAAACCAAATTCACAACGAAAAAACTTTGTTGCAAACTCAATTTCACAAAGGACTTCAACTTATATTAATCAACATTTAGTGGTCACCAATACTATGAGAAATACATTGATGGAAAATTGGAAATTACAGATTACCACACAAAGACAAAATTTATATATAATTTTAGATAAACAACAAATTACAAACATCAAGATAACACACACAAACAAATTTATACATAATTTCAAAAGCCCATACAAACATTGATTGGAATTGCATAAGAAGACACCGATAGGAATTTTATATAGAACTAATAGGTAAGGAGGAACCTTGACGGAAGTAACCTTCAATTGGAAACCATCGATGGGAGGGTTGGCGAGGGAGCATATAAACGGGAGGAGAGGAGTCAATTTTTGGTTGAGCAATGGTAACTAAGGAGAAAGCTGGATTAGAGCAAAGGGACAAATTAAAGGGGTCAAGTTTTCATTTACCGGTGGTTCTAAATCTCAGTCATTCAGAAGCATAAATATAATGAACCAAATGCTTTAAAATCTAGCCATTCAGAGCTTCTAAGTGGAACTATTTAGAGGTGAAACAAATATCCCCTTGGCTTTTAGCTTTTACGAGGAAAAAAATCAGATTAAAAAAAAAAAGTTATCGTTCGAGAGTATGAGCTTGAAGCTTTTAGTTTAAGAAAAAAAAAAGTGGTTCCGGGAGTACGATCTTGTTGCTTTTAAGAGCTTTAAACTTTTAGTTTTTATGTTTTATATCATTTTGCAAATTGTAAAAACTTACTACCTTTGCTATAAAAGACAAGTTTTAGCTTTCCTGGGCTACGCGCTAGTTTTACTAAACATACCCCTAATATAATTATATAGTGAACCCTTTCACTAAGAGAGAAACATAAACAAAGTTGATAATGAAAACAATAAGGTGTCATTCTACATGGATGGCCACAAAAGGCTCATCAAGAATCAAAATTTGTATCGGTTACTTAATCAAAATCAAAAACAGGCACGGGCCTTGTATTTATAGCCTCTAATCATAACCCTCTTTTAATGCAATGAATGTTAACTAAATAATAAAGTTTATGAGTCACCATCTGCACACCCATATTATTTCTCATGAACAAGTGGACTGTAAACCGGATACCACATGTTACGCTTTACATATTCCACAGATTCTTCCTGCATACACGTAACATTACAATTTTTATGAATAATTAAACGGATGATGAGAATGAGAATGGCATCTATGTCTTTTTGCATAAACGAGAGGTCGAGAGTGACCCACTTACCTTGTTACACCTTTTTATGTGGGACAAAATCAGTCTCAGTCCTACTAGTCCTAGCCAAACAAGTGTATTGTCATGTCCAATCAAATGACGCCTTAGGGGTCGTTTTTTCCCTATTAAGTCCGTGACTGAATGGGTAATGATGTATGTTTGGATAACATGTTGTATACTACATAAAGTCGGTTTCTTTTTAAGACTAAATAAGCCATAACAAATTGAATGAGATTAAATGACCATTTTGCCCTAGCATCAATTTCAACGTGTAGGAGGAAAAAATGAGGACAGATAGGTCATGTAAGGGAGTTGGTAAGTCGGGGTTTTTTTGGGTGGGTCATTCTGTCTGTCCAGATTAAGTGGTTAGTCCATTAAGCCAAAAAAAGAAACATGAAAGTATGGAGATTTGACAATACTTTTGACATGTGTGCGAGCTCTTTGGGTCCCACTTCACCTCGCCCTTCCGCTAGATCTTCACTGACCGCTGCCCGAAGCACAGCAGCTCCTACTTCAGCAGTTATCTTCCGAATACTACAATTCAATAATGATTGCCATTGCCAGCCACATATATTTAAAAACTCGAAATTGTTTAATGAAAATTTTCTTAGTAATTATAATAAACAGCAGTACCTATTGATAGATGGATACAGTATTCCCTGCTGGATTTCTTCATCTGTAATATACGAGGCAAGACTGGACACACACACACACACAAAGAAAAAAGAAATTATTTTGTTGTGAAAGGTCTGAAGATGATTTTGTTTTGTTTAATTTCATAGTCATACCATGTAGATGCTGCATGCATCATTCCATCTGTTATAAGATGAGCACCAGAAACCAGAGCTCCCAAACCAATCCTAAAATAAGCAAACGTTGTTAAGTAGATGCAAAATGACCAATTTGCCCTATAGAAACAAAATAAGCACATACATACCCGGGGAAGAGGTACATGTTATTTGCTTGATTTACATGGCCAGATTTCCCGTTTCCTGTTAACAATAAGTGTCAGACAGTGATTATTAAAAAAGAAAGGAAAATGAAATTTAGGTGAAGAAATGCAACATACCAAGAACAACATTCTGAAAAGGACTCCCACTTCCAAAAACTATGTTGTCACCAGCGTATTTAAATGCATCAGCAGCAGTGCATTCAGCTGTTTCATAAATCATATCATATATATAATTAATAATCCATGAAAAGAAAATTGCATTTCATAAACACAAACAAACCATTATTCGTGGGATTTGACATGGCGAAAATAGCAGGTCTTGGGGAGTCAGAATCTCGCATGGCTTTTAGCACCTGATCATATGAAGGAAAAAAATATCAATTACGAGGAGCTTTCTGTAAGATTTGAAAAGATTAGACTTACAGTTACAGAAGTAAGAGATACATTAAAGTTAAGTCGGGTTAGGATTAAAATACAGTGAAAAGAGTAAGTACACACCTGCTCATTGAAAATACCTCCAACTCCAGATAAACCAACAAGGACATGAGGTTTGACCTTTTTGACCTGTAATGTAAAACATCAAAATCTGTATGAAAGGAACAGCACAAGCACAAGCACAAGTTTATAGAGATGTCTTAATAAGAAAAAGTTTAGCAAGTAGAATGTTGTAACTAAAAGAAATGAAAGTAGGATGTTAATGTAAACAAATAAATGAAAGTGCATTCTTATTTCTTGAATTTAGCTTGCTCTTATTTTAAAAACCTACCACTTCAAGGACATGAGTAACAAGACAAAAAAAAAAATGAAAGTAGAATGTTAAAATAAAGGAACAAAAGAAGGTATGTAACTGAAAAAGAGACGTATCAGTTCAATTCAAGGAGATGGGCATTGATAAGAAAAAAGAAATGAAAGTAGCATTTAGCAGTTAGTATTTTGGAAAAAGAGATGTAATGTACCACTTGAAGGAGATCAGATCCCTCCTGGAGTCCAATACTTTGAACCTCTCCAATGGATTTTGCAAATGGTGAAGCTGCTGGGTCAACACCACTTCTCTCTTTTGTGATCAAACCCTGCAACCAAAATACAAACACCAAAACGTCTCAGATTCCAGATTCCATTCCTTCATGGATATAAATTAAAATATAAAACACTACAGTACATACATCTTTATCAATTAAGAAAAACTGAGGGTTTGGTGTTGTTCCTGACATTCTTCCCACAGCTTCATATGCCATTTTAAGAACACCAAGCCCTGCACTGAATCAAAACAACATACAGACTAAGAGCTTCTATTTTATATAATAAACTGCTAAACCCAATAAATACACCATTCTACTTTCATTTATTTCTGCATCCTACACACTGAAAATTGCTTTGTATTTGGGGAGATTTTTCAATTCAAGGTAGGATGATGCTGTAATGAGAAGAAATTAAAGTAGAGAGCTATGAAAACATGAAATGAAACTAGAATGAATGCTATCTACAATAAACAAAAGTATATTGCTATTTTCTAGCATTTAAGATTATAATAAATACCTTCCAGCTCCAACAACCACAATCTTTTGGTCAACAAAATCTGACAACGGTCGACTTTGTGCTCTAACAGTTCCAAGTAATCCAGCTAATGCAACACCAGCAGTTCCCTAACATTAATTAAAAAAAATATATATATATATATATATATATATATATATATATATATATATATATATTTAGGGTAAATTAATAAAACTGGCACATACTTTTCAAACGAATACTAGCACAAAATCAAATCTTTCAATGCTTGATATAACATTGTTGTAGTAGAAGGAAATGAAAGTATAATAAACAATCAATGAAAGTACATTTCTGTTTCTTGCATTTAACTCTATAAAAAATGCTCTAACCTGTATGTCATCATTGAACATGCAGAACTTCTTTCGGTATCTTTGAAGAGTTTCAAAAGCCCACTTGAATTGAAAATCTTCAAACTGATTCACATCACCATTCCAAAAATCAAATCAATAAGGTTACTCTTTTGTGACTGAATTGCCTTTTTAAAATAAAACAAGACAAAACATCATTACAACAGATAAAAGAAGCCAGACTTATGAAAAAAAAGAACCTGGATAACAGCTTTTGGCCAACGTGCATGAAGAGCTTCCATTAACTCATCCACTATTGAAATATATTCTTCTCCTTCCAACCTTTGTTCTCGTAGCCCTAAATCTGTCAATCAAATTTAAATGAAGGGGCAATTTTGTAAATACCGGTGCAAAGTAACGGTTATGTTGTATGTGTAATGTATCTACTTACAAAGAGGATCTTCTAGCAGCTTTTGATTGTTGGTTCCAACATCAAGCATAATAGGGAGGACCTACAATATAAAAGGATAGATCATAAAGTTGTGTGTGTAAAGAAAAATAAATTCAAGTTTTGACATACCCTTTGTGGATTAATACCAGCAGCAGCAACATACATATCAAGTTTCCCAATTGGAA
This sequence comes from Lactuca sativa, assembly GCF_002870075.4. NCBI lineage: Eukaryota > Viridiplantae > Streptophyta > Magnoliopsida > Asterales > Asteraceae > Lactuca > Lactuca sativa. The sequence goes on from NC_056629.2 coordinate 6,357,032, forward strand.
TACCAATTCCCTGAACTCCAAGATCACCTAAGCCAAGTATACGACTGCCATCTGTCAGCACTACCATGTCCACCTGTATGTATAATTTAATTTGCTTTAAATTTAGTCAAAATTAAAAAAATAATAATAATAACTATAATGAAAAATGACTTATATTTGAGCAGTTATGTTAAAATGGAATCATGGAACACATATAACCTCTTGAGCTGGCCAGTTATAAATCATTGACATCATCTCTCCTCTATCTTTGGCACTAAAGTACATGCCACGTGGACGCCTAAACAATCCTGAATAGTTTTGGCATACCAAACCTACTGTGGGAGTGTATATCACTGGAGCAAAATCTTTGATGTTATCAATCAGTACCTAGTGATGACAAGTTCAAACATTTTTTACATTATTATCATCTGTTTGATCATTTTCATATAATAATGTATGATATATATATATATATATATATATATATATATATATATATATATATATATATATATATATATCATATACCTTGTAGTATAATGTCTCATTCCTGTCATGTAGTCTATTCAAGATTCTCCATTTTGCCAAGGATACAACACTATCTGGTTGACCTTCTGTATTCTTTTCCAATGATCGATATGACTCCACTAACAATAGGCATATAGACATTAGTGTTACAAACTTAATGCTATTCTTGTAAAGCAAATACAATAAATTGAGTATATGTAATTACTAATAATGTAAAGACTTAAAAACAAAAACAGAATTGGAAGAAATATACAACTTACTGAAACGATCATATTGTTGTTCAAAAGATATGACACGAGGTGGGAGGAGACCACGAAGCCCAAGTCGGTCTCTTTCTGTTAAAGGAAATCCAGTATCCTGTTCTTGGATATTCCACAAGCAATGATTAGTTAGACTTAGACACAATGAAAAAACAATTATATTAGGTATCACCATTTATTCTTAGGAAGAAGGTAAAGCAAAATCAAGAATCAAAACTCAATATATGACTAATAATTCTTTTTAAAATATTAGCATTTAGTTTATAGTCATAAAGAGCTTCTATTTGTCTGTTAATGAAATATTGTTTAATTTAATCAACCCTCCAACCTGCTTTCTGAAACAGAGATGTGAAAGAATAAGAACAAGAACCTTTTCAGGGTTAGTTTTTGATATCACAATCAATGAACAATGTAGCCCTCTGTTTGGAAGTGAGGAAAAGTTGCACGTATCTCTATATTTTGAACAAAAGGGGTATATATTCCTTTTTAAAAAGATGGGCACAATTCCATATTTTTTAACAACTTGTGTGTTCTTTTTTACTGTGCTTTTCTCTCTATTTTCTGCAAATCTGCAAGAATATTGTTTGTTTACAAACAAAGTTTCATGCAGAATGGTGTAAGAGAGTAATTTATGACAGCCACCAAACTCAATACAAATTTTTTACTGAAGTGTTGTAAACCAGCGTTTTCCCCTTATTTTGTTCACAGCATGTTTATTTTCTTTCGTGTGTGTGGTTGTTTTAAAAATCAAATCTATCACAATTTAACGCCACCCTTTCCTCGGAGCAAGAACATTCAAAACACGAAAGTCTCAAATCTAAATACCAATTCAATAACACATATTCATCACAATTACAGCACAAATACTACGAAATTTTGAAGATCTGCAAAACTACAAACTGTTTGTAATATAAAACTAGTGCTACCTTTACCAGAAATAAGTTGTACACCATGCATCAATTTTAGCGAAATTGGTAGAAGAGAAACTAAAAATGCGACACAATTACGTATATCAAAATCAACAAACCTTGTTAAACCAAGGATCATGAAGAATATCAGCTCCACGCTTATGAACAATGCAAGGACCAGGAATCGAAGACGTCGACGCCGCGATAGAAAAACTCCGTGACTTTCGGAGGTTTTCCACCACCGCTGCCGATCGAGCCACCGTCTTCCTCCACATGTCTCCCTACACCAAACAGAAGCTCCAAAAAATTCGTCTAGTGATGTCAATTTTCACAGGGAATGTATGATTGGCGAGCTGTTCATATATATAGATACAAAAATCTATATAAATATAACATATAGATACATGATAGTCTGTACGTATAGGTCGATATCCCACTGTCGTGTTGCAGTTGAAGGAAGCCTGTTCGAGAGAAGACTGCCCGAGATTTGCGGGCAGGGAATGGGGGACGAATGGGAAAGAATCGAATTCCGGGCAGGTGAGTGAATGGTTGATGGACTGCCCGATATGATACCCTTTGTCCGTTTGTCGCTATCGAGGGCTTTCTGGGGATTTTATAGGATGGAAATAGTCTTTAAAAGGAGGTTCACACGTTTTTTGTTTAGATTGTGGAGGAATGTTTTAGGGTTCGCCGCGTATCGGCTATCCTTGCATATTTAATAAAATTAAAATGTTATCTTTATTTTTTATATCTTTTTGAGAATTAAATGTTGTAGGGTATATTGAACTTTTAAGTTTTAAAAGATCTCAACCTTAAATAAGACGTCTTAAATTATAGCATCAATCTTTTAACTAAAAATAAAAAATTTAATGGCATGCATTCTAAAAAATAGGTCGATAAATGGTTTCATAGTTTCTTGGGTAACAAAAGAGTTTAGTTAGTTTGATGATATCAATCAATATATTCAAAATTACACCATCAACTACTTCGTAACACTCTCTAAAACTTTCTTTTTGTACCTATATTTTGTAACGCTTGTTTCAGATATCAAATCACTTTTCGAATGTTAGGGTTTTAGACTAGAACTCGAAGAGTTTGGAGCTTCAACTCGTAGAGTAAAGATCAATTGTGGGACGCGGAATTCATGACCTACTCAACGAGTTGGAAGGCCCAACTCGACGAGTAGGCGTTGTAAAGGAAAACCCTAATTTTTGGGGTTTACACCCTATATAATCTCCTTAAAACCTTGAGGCTGACCTTCCATCAGCCTCCAAACCCTAAGAACGTCTGTGTTAAACCCTAATCTCCATTTTCTCTCATGTTGTGAGCTAGAGTGACTTTTGGACCTTAAGAAGAAGAAGAAAGTGAGAAGAAGAAGAAGAGAGTGAGAAGAAGAAGAAGATCCAGCAAACAAAACCCTCAATCTTGAGCTTAACCATCTTGTGGACTATTGTAAGCATTCAAGATTCGATTTTTATCTTAGAAGATGGCTAGATCTTGAGTTTACTCTTCATTTCTTATTATTCTTGTTGATTGCATGCATGGGGTTCATAACATTTGCAACTTTATGAATCTTCAGGGCAAAATGGTCTCATAGTGGGCTAGATCTAGCTTTTGGTCAAGCATGGATGCCATGCATGGAATTTAGGGTATATTTTTCCCTCTTTGGCCATTTTGACTTCAAGACATGCATTAGACATGCATGTCCATAAAGTCTCCATCTTTGGAACATTTTGAGGACTATAACCTATTTTGGAAAGGAGGGATTCCAAATCCCTTGAGTCTTGAACCATATGGCTAAGCTTTTGAGCTTTCTAACCTTTGTTAAGGGTTTTAGAGCATTCAGAGTGGTTATAGGGGTAAAATTGGAAACTTTATCCTTCTAGACACCTTTAGATTTCAGATATAAGCCCTAGAGTCCATGTAATCGACGTATCATCCGAATGTGCAAATAGGGAGAAAACTCGATGAGTTGGATCAGGTTTCCCCGTCTACTGGATATGAGTGAACTTGACGAGTTGGCTAGGGTTTGTCCGGGTTTTTTGGACTCTGAAAGAACTCGACGAGTTGTTAGATGCACTCGACGAATTGGGGTGAAATGCAACCCAAATGGACCATGCTAAATCATAATGTATTAATGAATCATAATATATTAATGAATCATAATGTATTAATGAATCATAAATATCCTATTCTCAAAAGTCCAAATTGTTCGAATGAAGTGCAACCCAAATGGACCGTGCTAAATCGGGTCAAGTACATACCAAATATAGTTATGGACTTAGACACCTTATCCAACAGTCTCCCACTTGGATAAGTCTAATAACTATAGTTGCAAGCATGGCTTCAGGAACCGACCAACAATCGTAGCTTTTAAAACCTTGTTGAACTAAGACGCGCCATTTTAGACAGTGATCATATAATCCTCTGTTCTCAAGATATCATCCAGACAAATACATGGAACAACGTCATACTTATTGTCCAGCTATTTGTTTCCCGATTTCCGATTTGTTTGACATAGAACTTAATCGAACACATCAATTGAGTTCTAACCGAGCCCGACACATAAGTCAAAACAAAATCATCGAGGGGCCCAAGATATCGCTTTTAATCCTCCAAGGAATAAAAGGAACAGATAAAATTCGACTCATATGCTTGTACTAACTACTCGCCAAAGCATACACAACAGTACGTTTTATAACATCAAGTTACTGATGTGTTTTCGTACTATCAATGCACAACCAACTTATAGTCAGCAACTCGTATCTCTTGGTTTGAAGACATGTATGATATTATCGTCTCATGATCACTCGAGATGAATTCAATGAAGTAATATAAGTGAGTGTGGGTTTAATCCAATACTCGGAACTTGTGAGCACTCAAGAATGTCATGGCAATGTCTAACCATTTCAGACAATCTACAAGCCAAATTCATGACAGTCTTGATTCAATACCTACTCCCAAAGTCTGATCGACTGTAGATTGTTTGAATAATCTTATTATTCCGGAAGTCAAAACATGCAAAATAGAAATAATAGTAAACAATTGACACAAGATAGTAACTTTACTCATAAATAAACAACAACTTTTATTTAATCATCAAATGTCAATTACATTTTATCTATTACAAGTTTCAGAAATAGCTATCTAATCATTAAAACTAATATCGTCTTTCAACCTGATGTGCCTCGCATGCTGCAAATGCTTAACCCTATTCAGTCCCTTTGTGAGGGGATCTGTTGGGTTCTCTTCTGAGGATACCCTCTTTGCTACGAGGAGTCCTTCTTCTATCTTGTATCTTATGAAGTGATATTTTCTTTCAATGTGCCTGGATCTACCATGATCCATTGGTTCCTTGGCTAAGGCAACCGTATTGTCGCTGTCATAGAAAATCTCCATAGGCTCGTTTATAGATGGTACAACTCCAAGGTCTCCGGTGAAGTTCTCCAGCCATATCGCCTCCTTCGCCGCTTCGCTTGATGCTATGTACTCTGATTCTCACGTTAAATCAGCTACATTCTCCTGCTTGGAACTTTTCCAAGTAACTGCTCCTCCATTCGGGGTAAATACTCAGCCCGACTGAGAGCGGAAATTATCTCCGTCGGTCTGAAAGATGGCGTCACTATACCCTGTCACTCTCAAGTCATCACTCCCACCTAGAATAAGAACCCAATCCTTAGTCCTTCGCAGGTACTTGAGAATATTCTTTGTCACACCCCCAAACCAAGGATGGCGGAAACGTCCGGGGGTGGAGGACTTCATGTACAGTATCACAACAACGTGTATAATAGTGCTCAAAGTAAATACAACCATCATAAATATAATTGAAAAAGTTACACCAAAGTATATGTTTACATGTTTCAAAATTTATTACATTATGATGACAAAAATAAATTGTTGACGTTATAACGTCCCATCCTCAAAGCGTTGAAGTTTTCCTGTTTCACTGACTTCCTGAGAATACAAGTAGTTTTGAAAGAGTGTCAACAATTAAGTTGGTGAGTTCATAAGAGTTTTGTTTGAAGTAGAAACCATTTTCCTTGTAAAATCGATAGAGTTTGATTTCCATAAAATCCAATATTTTCTAAGTTAAGTATGAACAGAATATTTCTATATGATGCGTTAATGAACCCTAGAATGACCCGTAGATTTCCCCTATAATCGTCCAGCGTATATAAGTTATATAAGATTTAAGTTAGATAAACGTTGAATATAGTCGGTCTGCCCTAGGTCCACAACCCAACGAGGAACAGGAGATGAGGCGGGCACCACCAATTCTAAGCCAATCCAGACTAAATTCTTGTATGACTCAAGCATATACGCTCAACGGTTATAGTTGAAGTCCAACAATGCGAAAATTTAATGTGGACTTAAATCCAAAAACCGGAACCAAACCCTAGTGTAGTGTATGAAATAGTAATAGTGACTGTGAACATAAACTATACATATCATAGTTCATCGGATAGTGATAGTGACTAGTGAACATGAACTATGCAAATTATAGTTTACCAAAAGTGGTGGTGATGGTGAATATAACCTATACATATCATAGTTCATCAAATAGTGATAGTGACTAGTGAACATGAACTATGCATATTATAGTTTACCAAAAGTGTAACAGCCCAAAATCTCAAGTATTGTTAAATTGCATTTTGGGGTGTTTTAAAGGGGAGACTCGGCGAGTTGGAGCAAGACTCGCCGAGTAGGGTCACAGATTTGGTCGCGGGTTCGCGACCGGACTCGACGAGTCCAGGTCTGGACTCGGCGAGTCGACGCTGTTCAGCGGAAACCCTAGCCGTTTCGTATTGGGTCGTATATAAGGGTTGTTATGTCGTCATTTCACGTCTTTTGGCCGATTGTGGAGAACCCTAAACGACTGTGGCATCTAGAGCAAGCTTGAAGGCCATTATTGACTTTGAAGGAATTGTGGTGCAAGAAGAGGAAGGATTTTGGCCAAAGGAAGAGCAAGGGGGTCGAGTTCTGAGGTTTGGGGACACTGAGAGTGCATGATTCAGGTAACCTTTCGGATTATTTTCTGTTATATGAATGTGTGCATGGATTTAGGGCTTGTGAAACCCATTTGGAGATTAGATGGATTGTTGTGTTGTTATCCAACGTTTATAACCCTGTATTAGTATCCTTAGAGGTCCAGAAGGTACTATGTTTGTATATTCGGGAAAATATGTATCTCAGGAAGCAGTTTGATCGACTGCATGGCGTGGACTCGCCGAGTCGGATGATCAGACTCGGCGAGTAGCTTGAAGATTCACTGGGACTCGCCGAGTTGTTCTTCAGACTCGGCGAGTGGAGTCGGGGTGGCCCCGCGATTCTTCCAGGAGCGACTCGTCGAGTCAAAGAGGATACTCGACGAGTAGAAGGGGAATCTTAGAGGATTGAAGGACGACCAGACTCGCCGAGTCGCCAGGGAACTCGCCGAGTCCAATCGAGCTGACAATGGACTGTTGACCAGAGTTGACTGGTGTGATTTCTTAGGGTCAGTTAACGTGGAAGATAGAAGTATTAATAAGGGTTATATGATGTTACAGGGAGCTTGTAGCTCGGAGGATCAAGTGCAAGGGATTTTAGGAGTTGCTATCTTCCAGTGTCCGCGAGGTGAGTCTTCTCACTATACTTCACCCGGAAGGGTTTGATTGTGTGACCGGAAGGTCAAGTATGTTATGTGTTATGTTTATATGCTATAAATGGAAAGTTAGCGGCTACGCGTGATATACATGCTTATATATGGGCCGGAAGGCAAGGTATTATGTGACAGAAAGGTCAGGTATGATATATGGTGTATGTGCTTTATGTGTTAGAATATGTTACGGGCCGGAAGGCAGGTTGATATATGATATATGTGCTTTATGTGTTAGGGTATTTGTATTATGTGTTACATATGTGTATGGGCCGGAAGGCAATTATTTTATGGGCCGGAAGGCAGTTATCTTATGGGCCGGAAGGCAATGTTATGTGGACCGAAAGGTCCGGGCCGGAAGGCAATGTTATGTGGACCGAAAGGTCCGGGCCGGAAGGCGTATGTGCGTAAGGTATATTGGGGAACTCACTAAGCTTCGTGCTTACGTTGTTTATGTTATGTTGTTTCAGGTTCTTACAGTAACGCGGGATGGCAACGGTTCGATTGTACACACCGAAGAAAGAGTTGTGTTTTGGAGGATCCTGGTCTACTATTATAATGAAAATGAAACTATGTTTTGTAATTCGAATGTGAATAAGATTTTAAACAAGTGTTTTTAATATTAAATTGATTATTTAAATGAAAATTTTGTTTTTGGAAATCACGGTGTTACAAATTGGTATCAGAGCCTTGGTTTGAGGGATTCGGACGCACCTACGGGTAAATCTGGACTCAAACTGAGGAAGTAAGAAAAAGTTTTCCAAATAAATGGTTTTCTAAAAGTGAATAAGAGTTCAAAGAGAAAGCAAGAAAGAGCAGTGTGTACAATCAGCCAGAGCCAAACGGTGATTTCCCAAAATACCCTTACTTTTGTATTATGAAATATCTATTATGCACTTTATGAGACATTATTGCATGCTAGAGACAGGCTAGGTATTTCACATCTTAGGACTAGAGTGGCCTGATTTGTGATGCCTTAGTCTAGGGTTTGCTGTTATATGTGCGTTATGCTTTTGTGTGAATGTGATGAGTGAGAGTATCTAGTTAGAACGCACAAGGGGTAAAGCTACGGGGTACAGAGGTACTTCCGAGGATGAGCCGAGAAGGTGGAGCTACCACAGATGGGGAGTCCTATGTATGCTTCAATGCTCGAATGCTGCTTGCTTTGTGCTTTGTGGAGTTATCAATGATGGGAGTCAGCTACCAAGTGAGTATGACGATACTCAGGAGGCAGAGGGCTGGCATCATTAGGAACTCTTCAGCAGCTGATAGCAAAGAAGTGGGAGGACAGCAGAAGGGACTAGGGAGTAAACCTAGCCAGATGAGTGCGCTGGTAGAGTAGAGGATTTCGCTGGAAAGCGAGCACGCGCGATGAGATGGGTGAAAGAGCAGGTTTATCAGCTACTTAGGAACTCTGGGATGGTCCGTGTGGAAAGTATGGGTAGATGTGGCAGGTAGTATGGGCCCGTACTACTGAAAGCAGAGGACCCATACTTGATACAGGGGGCATTTTGAAGGTCCTAAGGAACAGATTGAGGAGTGATGTTATGGTTCGAATACCATACATCGGAGCGGATACAGAGTGATGTTATGGTCAGGGCACAATACATCGGAACAGTTTGAGATAGATGTTGTGGTCCGAGTGTTATACATTGGAGCAGATTGAGGAGTGGTGCTATGGTTCAGGTACCATACACTGAAGCATGTTGAGGAGGAATGTCATGGGATGAGTACCATGGTTCGTAGTGGATGATGCTTGTGGCTATCTTGTTATCCGGTCATCGATCGGACGAGCACGAGCGAGCGGGATGCGAGGATTCGCGAGATCCTGCGTGATGAGGTTGCTGCATTGTTGCGGGCTGAGTCGCCAGTATTGTTTGGGGTCGATCAGGACCACTATGATTGAAGTAGTTTGATGAGCGATATGCGGCTTTCGCAGAGACGGCTGCCGCGGCGGTTACAGCGGCTGTAGCAACGGCAAAGAAAGGGGCTAGTCGGGTTTTCAGTATCGGGATTTCTATTATGCGAAGCCTCCCACATTCGATGGAGTTCAGGACTCGATTGTTGCTATGAGATGGTTATCGGACATGGAGGGGCGTTTCTCCACGAGTTTATGCCCTGCTGATCAGAGGGTGGGGTGTGCTCTGAACCTGTTGAGGCTCGGGGCGAAGGATTGGTGGAGATTGACCACGAGGTCATTTTCCGATGCGCAGAGGGCTGCGGTTTCATGGGATCAATTCAGAGGGATGTTCAGTACTCGCTATGTTCCGCGGGATGAAAAGGAGAAATTGGCTCGGAAGTTCCTTAAGCTGAAGCAGGATTTGGAGTCGGTGACTGAGAGCACCGGGATGTTTATTGAGAGGGCGATGTTTTGCCCTGAGTTCGCTTCGGAGCAGGCTCAGATGTCCCGATATCCGAGTATGCTCAAGGGGGGGGGGGGTATCAAACAGTTCGTGCCTGCGCAGAGGCGCGAGACCGTGTTGGTATCGCAGGAGGCCGCCATGTGGCGTGAGTTAGAGGTTAAGTTGCAGTTGCGTGAGATGAGGCAGGCCCCGATGCAGTCGCAGTCGGCGCCGAAACGGTCCATGACCGTAGACGTTAGAATGGGGGATCGGAGCGGTCACACTTGTGGGAAGTGTGAGAGAGATGGCACCGGAGCTTGTTGGCCCAGTGGTGCATGCCGCAAGTGCAGAAAGGAGGGGCACTGTGCACGGGATAGTTGGCAGTCAGTGCCAATTCGGGATTTGAGGAGGACAGGATGAAGCGGAGCCCCAGAGGACTCAGGGTCGTGTTTATCTGCGTGCGACAGAGGGAGACGGAGCAGTGCCGGAGACAGCTGCGGGTATGATGCTTTCATGATGTCTTAATTGTCTGGCATTGATTAGGCGTATTGTTTGTGCTGGTATCTTGTATGGATTTCGATGCGGTATTCGTTGTTTCGCGGGTCTGGCATGGTTATGGATTGGTGCTCCAGGTTTTCGCTTTGGCATTCGTTATTCCCTGATGGTTGGGTATGGTTATAATTGGTGTTTTAATGTCAGTAGTCTTGTGCGGTTTTCGATGTGGTGTTCAACCTTTGGGCAGATTGTGAGTTTGGTTATGGGTTATTGTCGAGGATTCCTGTGGTCATCGTTCGTGAGGGTTGATAGTGGAGATGCGGCACTGGGTTGAATGATGGGTAGCATCTGCAGTTGTGGAGTGGATAATTGAAAGATCGGATTCTTTCGAGCGGATTGATCAGGGAGGAGATGTGTTTTGCTGAGGGTTGTTTACGCTTGTGGGAAGCAGTCAGTGGGTAAATGTTCTCTTTGTGCAGGATGGTTCTGAAAGGTCGTTAATGACGATCGGTGGCAGTTAGTCAGTGCTTTAGTGGGGGAGAATTGTAAAATTCTCCGGGAGATCGATGAGTATGTAAGGGTGCTTAGCTGTTGGGATTCAGCAGTGTTTGTCAGCGCAAAGTATAGGCCGACGAGAGCGAGTGTTGAGTATGCGGGGCGAGATACAGACCTAGGGCATTTGATTGTGGAGGCCTGAGAGGAGGTCGGGATCAAGCTTGAGTAAGTAATCGGAATTTTGCGATCAGAGTATTGGTACGTTTGAGGTACGTGATTGGTTGTACTGCATTAATCCCACGGGATTATGTTGTGCATGTTTCTAGAGCTGGAACCGGAAGGTTCCCAGAGTTAGAACCTGAGGGTTCGCAGAGTTTGGGTGTACGGACCCACAGGGATATAGCCTCGAGTGGCTAGTATGTGTTATGAGAGTCGGTCCAGCCATACTGGAGACTCTGTTGGTATCGCTGGATTAGCTCGGGATTTGCGGATCGCGTATGTTGCAGTGTGATTGCATTGGAAGGTCTGGCCCCGGGTTATTGATCTTGTTTAGCGGAGGCAGTGATTTTGATGAGTGGAGAGAGTGCGTGGGATTGAGAGCCCTGCAATGAGAACCAGAGTATGTGAATAGCAGTTACGCAAAAAGGGTGGTGTCGCTTGGGGCGAGCACCGTGGCACCGGTTGGGGTGGCATTATGTTCAAGAGAGTTCCGTGGAAAAGGAAAAGAGGAGGGTATGTAACTCCGAAGGGGGTGCAAGTTCACGAAAGTGAAAGCTGCAGAGCAGAGTTATGGTTAGAGTATTTCGAGTATGGTTTTGAGCATCGTGTTCGCGGCAGTGGAGTAGGAACCCATCCGGTTGGGATGTCTGTTGAGGCTCAGAAGGGATGCATGGAGAGAGAAAATTTTAAATTCTCAGTGTGAATCTGATCAGAGTGTAGGGTGGATGTAGTGGTTCATCTTGGGAGATGTTCGAGGATATCATCAGTGTATCGGGTCTTTCCAACTGCGGGTGTTGGGACTAGTTCAGTAGGTGTATGTGATGGCAAGAGGGAACTTGTGAGAGTTGATCTGAGAGGGAGGACGGATCTCTCAGTCGGTCCAGAATGGGCAAAGTGGGCTTTGGATCGGGGATCCGGTGGTTCAGGGTTTCCTAACCCTTATGGGTTGAGTGATCGTTGAGATTTGGAGCAGAGTGCATCGTGGGTAATTTCCGATTACAGAGAGTGATGAGCAGTTCAGAGTTCGTACTTTAGTTGACAAAGCAGACTCAGCAGGTTAAAGAGAGTTAGTGATCGTCTAGAGTTAACAGGAAAGTTATGCAGGCAGACGCCATTACGAGCATGTGATTCAGGTCAGCGACTTCGTATTTCTGATGGGGTGCTTCGATTTAGGAAGAGGGGTAAATGGGGGGCCCCGGTATGTTGGGTCTTTTCGTGAAGGTGCGAAGGTAGGAAGGGTGGCCTATCGTTTGGAGCTGTCAACGGAATTGGGACGGATCCATGACACTGGTATGTGTCGCGGTTGAAGAGGGTATAGCGGATGAGTCAGCAGTGGTTCTACTAGAGAACGATTAGGTGGATGCGAGCCTGTGTTACGTCGAGAGGCCAGTGGCCGTCGGAGATCGGAAGATCAAGGTTCTGAGGAACAAGGAGGTACCTCTGGTATGGGTTCAGTAGCGGTCTCGGGAGAGATCGGTAGTGTCTAGGGAAGCCGAAACGTGAGATGCGGGACCAGCAGCCAGAGCTATTTTCAGAGTGAGACTTCGAGGGCGAAGTCTAATTCTAGTGGGGGAGAATTGTAACAGCCCAAAATCTCAAGTATTGTTAAATTGCATTTTGGGGTGTTTTAAAGGGGAGACTCGGCGAGTTGGAGCAAGACTCGCCGAGTAGGGTCGCAGATTTGGTCGCGGGTTCGCGACCGGACTCGACGAGTCCAGGTCTGGACTCGGCGAGTCGACGCTGTTCAGCGGAAACCCTAGCCGTTTCGTATTGGGTCGTATATAAGGGTTGTTATGTCGTCATTTCACGTCTTTTGGCCGATTGTGGAGAACCCTAAACGACTGTGGCATCTAGAGCAAACTTGAAGGCCATTATTGACTTTGAAGGAATTGTGGTGCAAGAAGAGGAAGGATTTTGGCCAAAGGAAGAGCAAGGGGGTCGAGTTCTGAGGTTTGGGGACACTGAGAGTGCATGATTCAGGTAACCTTTCGGATTATTTTCTGTTATATGAATGTGTGCATGGATTTAGGGCTTGTGAAACCCATTTGGAGATTAGATGGATTGTTGTGTTGTTATCCAACGTTTATAACCCTGTATTAGTATCCTTAGAGGTCCAGAAGGTACTATGTTTGTATATTCGGGAAAATATGTATCTCAGGAAGCAGTTTGATCGACTGCATGGCGTGGACTCGCCGAGTCGGATGATCAGACTCGGCGAGTAGCTTGAAGATTCACTGGGACTCGCCGAGTTGTTCTTCAGACTCGGCGAGTGGAGTCGGGGTGGCCCCGCGATTCTTCCAGGAGCGACTCGTCGAGTCAAAGAGGATACTCGACGAGTAGAAGGGGAATCTTAGAGGATTGAAGGACGACCAGACTCGCCGAGTCGCCAGGGAACTCGCCGAGTCCAATCGAGCTGACAATGGACTGTTGACCAGAGTTGACTGGTGTGATTTCTTAGGGTCAGTTAACGTGGAAGATAGAAGTATTAATAAGGGTTATATGATGTTACAGGGAGCTTGTAGCTCGGAGGATCAAGTGCAAGGGATTTTAGGAGTTGCTATCTTCCAGTGTCCGCGAGGTGAGTCTTCTCACTATACTTCACCCGGAAGGGTTTGATTGTGTGACCGGAAGGTCAAGTATGTTATGTGTTATGTTTATATGCTATAAATGGAAAGTTAGCGGCTACGCGTGATATACATGCTTATATATGGGCCGGAAGGCAAGGTATTATGTGACAGAAAGGTCAGGTATGATATATGGTGTATGTGCTTTATGTGTTAGAATATGTTACGGGCCGGAAGGCAGGTTGATATATGATATATGTGCTTTATGTGTTAGGGTATTTGTATTATGTGTTACATATGTGTATGGGCCGGAAGGCAATTATTTTATGGGCCGGAAGGCAGTTATCTTATGGGCCGGAAGGCAATGTTATGTGGACCGAAAGGTCCGGGCCGGAAGGCAATGTTATGTGGACCGAAAGGTCCGGGCCGGAAGGCGTATGTGCGTAAGGTATATTGGGGAACTCACTAAGCTTCGTGCTTACGTTGTTTATGTTATGTTGTTTCAGGTTCTTACAGTAACGCGGGATGGCAACGGTTCGATTGTACACACCGAAGAAAGAGTTGTGTTTTGGAGGATCCTGGTCTACTATTATAATGAAAATGAAACTATGTTTTGTAATTCGAATGTGAATAAGATTTTAAACAAGTGTTTTTAATATTAAATTGATTATTTAAATGAAAATTTTGTTTTTGGAAATCACGGTGTTACAAAAAGTAGTGGTGATGGTGAATTCCTTTCTTGTAATTAAGTTCATAGGGTAGATGAAACATAAACTATACCTATTATAGTTTATCACTTTGTTTGTAATATATATATGCCATAACTATACCGATTATAACTAGCGTGTTCGTTTGTGGGGGTATAATGGCTTAACTATACTTATTATAGTTTATCATAATTATCCATAGTGGTAATAACTCTTTTGTATGTGTAAAACCTTTAATCATGTGTTTGTTATGTAAAATAACCCTAAACTATACCTATTATAGATTATTAATTATTTGTGTGGGTAGTAAGCATAAGCCTTACTTGTCAAAATTTACCAATGTTTATATTTTAATGGATATAGCCTTGTAATATCATTTATATATTTGCCATACTTGTGGAGGTAAAAATCCATTTGTTTTCTGATGTATGTCTATATAAGAATACAAAATTGTCATATATTGCAACAACACATAATCACATAATGATGTATACCTTGCTCAACATGTTACAAGGTGAAATGAAATTTATAATGTTTTTCTGTTGATAACGTTTTCTGTAACTGTTATTGGAAAATTTGTAGAAAAATCATAAGATGTCCAAATCAAGTTCTGTAACTTCCGAGAGTTTGGAGAATGAGTCTAGTTTGTTCATAATTTTTATTATAATTTTTAATGACCTTTTACTTGTGTGAAAAAGTCCATAATCACAAACTGGTCCGAATTGATGTTTGAAATGATAGGCAATTTTGTAAAAATCACCATAAATTGTAGAAAAATCGTATGGAGATGTGCAAGTAGTCATTTTAAAGCTAAGAAGTGGAACTACATGCACCTAAAACAGTCTGTGAATGGAGTTGAACTTTTCTGATGAAGGCTGTTAGAAAAGTTTAGTTATGTTCTTGGTGTTTTATCTTGTATTCCCCTCCCCCCCCCCCCCCCAAAAAAAAAAAAAAAAAAAAAAAAAAACTTGAGAAAACATGAAAATGTAGGGGTATGAACTCACCTTAAGTGTTTTCAATAGATGATTGTTGAAGAATGGAGGTGTTTAACTCAAGAACACTTGGAGATGCCTTGAAGATTTTTGAGAATCTAGCATCATAGTTATGGAGTTTGTATAAGCTATCAATGATTTGAGTAGAATGAAGTGTAAAAATCACAAGGAGGATGAATTACACTTACCAAGAGTGGAAGAACACTTGATGATCAACCTTGGGATCTTGAATTAGAGAGAAAAGTTGGAGTTGGATCTTTGGTGGAATGAGAGTGATTGAAAGAAAATGAGGAGAGAGGTTGAGTGACCAGCCCTAAAAACGTGGGGATGGTTTGTGAGAGGGGTAAAAAGTACAAGGAAGTGACAAGGTATGGTGGGGAGGAGTGTGGATTAATCATGGAGTGGGTATGGGGTTGCTTGTGTCATAAAATAAGGTAAAGTCAACACTCTACCTTTGTACTCTACCTACTCTCTTTTGGATAAGGTTTTATCCTTAAAATGTGATTAGATCATTAATTTAGGGGTCTTATATGTTAAAATAAAGTTTTGGGTGAAAATCCCGTGTTAAAACAATTAAAAACGGGCTTAAAACGCGAATTTAATCGAAAAACGGGAGAAAAAGGCTTCCCAGCGAGGCCTCTCGGTCCTAGGCCGAGGTTCGGTCAGGATGGTGCTGATTCGGAAGCGAGAGGCTGAGCCAGAAGAAGGAACGAGGGCGATGGGCTCGGTCCGAAGGTCAGAAGGGAAGGTTCGGTCCTTGGTCCTCAGAAGAGAAGGTTCGGTAGCCATTAGAAGAGAAGAGGTCAAAACCGAAAGGTGCCGAACATTCGGGTTCGGTTGAGCAGCCTTCGGCTCAGAAGGGTTCGGTTCCTAAGAGGGGTTTCGGTTCCTAAGAGGGGTTCGGTTTCGGTTCCTAAGAGGGGTTTCGGTTCCTTAGGTCCGTTTTTCGCGTAGACTTCCGTTTTTGAGCTGTTTTCGCCAAATTCGAGGGTCAGAATGCCCCGAGTGATTATAGAAAGTTGGGAGAGATTTCGAGAGAGATTTGAGAGAGATTCCACATACTCAGAGAGATTTGGGAGAGATTTGACATTCTTGGAGAGATTTCACATACAAAGAGATATTTGGGAGAGATTTCACATACTTAGAGAGATTTGACATTCTTGGAGAGATTTCACATACAGAGAGATATTTGGGAGAGATTTCACATACTTAGAGAGATTTGGGAGAGATTTGACATTCTTGGAGAGATTTCACATACAGAGAGATATTTGGAAGAGATTTCACATACTTAGAGAGATTTGGGAGAGATTTGACATTCTTGGAGAGATTTCACATACAGAGAGATATTTGGAAGAGATTATTCATCGGGAAATCTCTTGTTATTTTTATCTATAATACTCTTAATATATAAAACTAGGTAACATCTCTTGTTATTTTTATCTATAATGATGTTGTGGTTTTTGTGATTATTCATCGGGAAATCTCCAAAAAAATTTAAGTGATAATATTTGATACATAATTTATATACATCAAAAGTATAGCGAGATATAAAAGACGTGACTCCTTTTAATCAGCTGATCTGCAAATAAATAACCCTCCATGCAAGGTGATGACTATGTTCACCGGTAACAACGTTCATGTTCCAAAGATTATAAATATTATAATAATTTGCAACCAATTCAAAATGACAAATTATTTTTTTTGTCATTATATTCCTGCTAGATCTATTCACACCTCTATATACGACCACTTAAATCAATAATGAATTTATATGACTATGAAATAGAAGACAACCAGACAATAAGTTGTGGTGTTAAACATTTTAGACCGCAAAAAATACACACTTCGTGTTATATTGTTATTTATCACCGATATCAACGCCAACTCAAAAAGAAATTAAACTACATCTATGGGAAAATATTTATAATGATTTGATGCAAAGTAGTTTGCAAGAACATAGTGAATTTTATTTCGTAACTTGTAGAGATTCACAATCGTAACAAGCCTCTATGAAAAAATATGAAAATAATAATCTTAATATATAAAACTAGGTAACATCTCTTGTTATTTTTATCTATAACGATGTTGTGGTTTTTGTGATTATTCATCGGGAAATCTCCAAAAAAATTTAAGTCATAATATTTGTAACAGCCCGAAATCCAGGTAAGCTTTATGACCCTTCTATTTTGGAGAGTTGGCAAATTAGTCCCTTAAAGTTGTATGTTGGATTGGTGAGTATGTTGGGCGTACTAAGGTGTACGCCGCGCGTACTCATGCGCTTAAATTGAACGCGGACTCGCCCGGGTACGCTGGGTGTACCCAGGGGTTACGCTGGGCGTAGTGAGCCTAGATGCAAACACTAATTTCTGGCTTGTGCACTATAAAAGGAACGTGTAGTCCTTTGCCCTAGCCACCATATCCCCTTGAGTGAGTCCTTAGAGAGCTGAGACCTGTGCTTTAGCTTGTGTGTGTGTGTGTTTGAGCTTGAAGTTATCTTTTAAAGGTGGAGAAGGAGAAGAAGGAGCCATTGTTGGAGCTAGAAGTTGAAGAACAAGTGTAGATCCGAGTTTTACAGTGGTTGGAGATCCCTTCTGAGGTGAAAACTCAAAGCTTTCCTTGTTCTTCATAAGTTTTGCTTTTGGACCAATTTTAGGGTTTTTGGTTCAAAGTTGGAGACTTTGTGTGCAAAGAGTCTCTATGAGCTTAGATCTGACCTTTTCTAGTGTATATTGTGTTGAGGATTCATAAAAATCCAGTCTTGGACGTGGATCTTGTGTCATGCATGAGTTATAGTCTCACTATGGAAAGAGGAAAGGTGTTTTGAGAACAAAGTGACCTTTACAACCATGCAAAGGCTTAAAGGTTTCAACTTTATGGATTAAGTCATATTAGAGGAGTCGGGTCTGAATTTTAGATGCAAGTCTTAACCGATTAAGACCTGAATGAGGTGGGCGTAAGGGGTCGCGTACCCCGATTCTGTGAAGGCTCCGGGTACGCCCAGCGTACATATTTGGTACGCGCAGCGTAACCCGGAGGGTTGACTTTTGTTGACTTTTAGGGTTTGGTCAACTTTAGTGTATTTGAGCCAAGTAAGGGGTAAAATGGTCTTTTACCTTTCCCAAGAGTGATTAGAGGGAATGGTCTAGCCTTGGGAAATATGTTGATGACGAGTGTTTATTTCATATGATTAGGCGGAGGCTAGGTCGTATTTCACTGAGTCTGAGATTTCCGAGTTACACGAGGTGAGTCTTCTCACTATATGTTACCTAGAGTGGTATTATGTGTTGACCATAGGGTCTTATGTGTTATGTATGAGATTATGTGTTATGTGATATATGTATGTTGTATGATTTTATAGACCAGACTGGAGGGTCCAACGATACAGACCGGGTCGGAGGGTCCAACGAGCTATGACCGGACCAGAGGGTCCAGCGAGCTACGGGACTGGAGGGTCCCGCTGAGACACATCGACCGGAGGGTCATGCTATAGCCTCGAGTGGCGTATGTGTTGTATGCGGTATTTTGGGGAACTCACTAAGCATTTATGTTTACAGTTGTTGTGTTATGTGTTTCAGGTATTAGCGAGGACCGCAGGAAGGCGCCGACGTGAACCATACACAGTTAGGTGCAATTTGTGCACCTTTTTGCACACCTTTTAGTCCCATTTCATGCATCTATTTAGCATAACTGTCCTTCATTTGTCTTGAATTTAATCACATTTTATGTTAGTCTCTAGAACAACCTTATTTGCACATTTTCATGTCTTTTTCAGGTAAATTGGAGGTTGGAACGCGCTTTGAGAAATGTCGGGAAGCATTGGTGAAGATTTCGGGATGATCGGGCGAAGAACGGAAAAGTTGGAAAAATCAAGTTTGGATTCGAAGTCAGAGGGGAACACGGGGCGTCTTGAATTTACACTGAAAAGTGGGCATGGGGCGTGTTTGACCAAAATGGGAGCTGTTGACTATGTTGAACACGAGGCGTGTCAGTTTAGTGCAAATAAACACGAGGCGTGTTGCTGAACACGACCCGTGTCAGTTTAGCCTATTTTAACACGGGCCGTGTTCGACCCAAAAACCAACTTTTGGCAGTTTTCCTATATTTCATATTACGGGTTGAGGGTCATTTTTACACACACACAACATATCAGAGCACCATTGGAGAGGAGAATTTGAAGGTTTTTGCAAGGTTTTATCCGTTAATCATTTGGAAACATTAATTCTTGTTTTTGTAAGTTGTAATTACACTTAATTTCATCTTTTAGACTTGTGATCTTGTTCTAGCCATGTGTGGCTAGAACCCTAACTTCTCCAATTTCATGTTTTGACTTCTTGGTAGTGACTTCAATCATATGACATGATGTTTGTTCTTAACTTCTATCTAATGAATTTGATTTTGCTTCAATCGAATGTTTGATTCTAATTGTGATTCTTATTGGACATTTGAACTAGGGTTAGGTCATTCAAGTTGTCTTTTTTACAAAATCCGTAATTGTTTTGTGAAATTGAACAAGTAACAAGCATTAAATTGATCTCTATTTAATGAATTTAGTGTAAATCTTATTCATACACTTTTACACTCCCGAGCTTATGAGGAGTATTGGGTGTTGTTGGGAACATTCACATAAAGCTTCATGCAATCTTATAATCTAATTCCAAGAGCTTGTTTAGATTAGGTTAATAAGGTTAGGGTTAATCAAAGAGCTTGCTTTGGTTAATTAATGCGGTGAATGGGAAGTGTTAGAGCTTATTAGCACTTTCAAGTACCAACTTAGATAGAATTGAACGAATACTGTGTCACCTTTGAGTCACATTGCTAAATTGTCATACATGGAGTTGGAGTCCTTACAAAATCTGAACTTAATTCATTCGTTTAGTTGTCTACTCGTGTTTTAAAATTGTTTGTTTAGTCATTGCATTCTAAACCCCCCTTATTACTGTTAGTGACCATAGTACCTTGTGCAAAGAGGTATAGGCTAATTATCTCGTGTCTCTGTGGATAAACCCTGCTTGCCTTGTACTACCTTTTAGTGCAATATAGTGGGATTATTTTGGAGTATATCGTACCCCTTTATTTGTTGGGTTTGACACGCCTAACATACACATAGAGTGGATATTTGTCTATGATCTTGGGAATGTGTTTTGAGTAATAACAATTGTGAAATACTCCTTTGAGAATGATTTTAAATGTAATTTTGGTTGTTGAAAAAGGAAAAATTTGTTTTGAAAATTACGTTGTTACAATATTTTAGTATAATTTATGAAAAAGATTCAAATTTTATTTGACAACAAAAAACTTTGATTACCAGATAAAAAATTCAAATCAACTCTTTTTACTGGTAAACTTTTTTTTGGCACAATTTATGAAAAAGTTTCGATATTTTACTTGAACTCTTTTTTTTCATTAAAAATCTGAAAATTTCTTGGTTCAAACTACGAATAGGAATAAACGTCATTAAACTCTTTAAACTAAGGATCAATGTCATCTATAACCAATTATTTGACACAAAACAATGACGTTAGCATCATTTTGAACTCATCATCGTCCATATTATCTATTTCTCACACATTTTTATGTAAGAAGTATTATAAGATATTCAAATTATGCATTGAACACTTTATTATAATCTATCTAAGAGTAGGTTAAATCATTGATCGATCATAAACCAATCAATACAATAGTATATTAAGTGAGGTTGTACAAATTATAAAAAAGAGCATAAATTTATCCTTAAATCTTAAGCATATATCAACAATTATTCCATAAATCAATTACTTCACGTGTCTACAAATTTAAAGTTTGGAGCTCCAAAACACCAGGAATGTAAGAAACACAATGTCCTTTTATCGATTTACTTATATTATCACTTTTGGTTTCACATGAATGTTTAAAATGAAGTTGTATTTAGACGACATACAAATATATAGCATTGTGGTTTTATACTATGTTAAATATTGTGATTTTATACTATGTTAAATGATGCAATGATGGACTTGCTTTCGATATTGTTTGTAAAAAAAAAACTACAATGTCTTTTTTAGTTTACATCATAAAAAATAGTCTTGAAAGTGTAACAAATGGTAAACACAATGAATTTTTTTAAAACCAAAAAATTTCTAGATTTTTTATAAAAAAAGTAAAAGAGTTGAAGTAAAATAAAATCTGGAAACTTTTTTAAAAGCTAAATCAAACTAACGAGACTTTGGAGATAATTAGAAAAAAAAAATTTACTAGTAAAAAAGAGCTGATTTGAATTTTTTATCTGATTATCAGAATTTTTTTGTTAATAAAATATAATTTAAAATGTTTTTTATAGATTGTACAAAAATATTAAGAATTGGCTGAAGATTTGGTTATTCCTTTCATAAAACTCGTCGTATCTTTACTGTATTATTAAGGATATTGTACATTTTTTGAAATTTAAGAGGTACTACACATCCTATCACATTTCTGTTTTACAAATTAATTGCATTAAATATTCACATTTTCGTTTGACAAATTAATGACATTAACATTGACGTTTCATAAATTGAATAAAAAAGTAAACATATTATTTTTCTCCTCTGTCCTTTACACTCGCATTTTCCCTCAAACAAATAGCAAAAACCCTATTTTGAAAAGCCAACATCGCACCTCATCCGCCTAACTTATCGTCATCATCACCATCGGTAGTGAATCACCACCCACTCTCCAACCTCACACCACTCACTGTATCTGTATCTGATCGCCGTCGCCGCCACCTACTGTGCTCTCGCAACACTTTTTTGGTGACAGGAAGCCACCACACTCTCTCTTTATATCCTCTAACCTCTACACTTGCACCACTCGCTTGAGATTACTTCGAGGATTAGCAAATTTCAGATGAGATCCAAGCACTCTATCAGCCGTAAGTTTTTTTTTTTTTTTTTTTTTTTTTTTTTTTTTTTTTTTTTTAAATGCAAATTCGAAGTTGAAATTGTCATGTTCAAGAGAAATGAATCTGAAAAAGGGGCTCAATGAATATTGAATTTGATGTCGAAATTAATGTGCAAATACAGATTCTTTGTTACAGTTTTGATGTCAAACCTAGCTCTTTCAAATTATTACATGTTCGAGTGTCGTCTGTGTGTCTCTAGCCTTAAAACCCACGTCTGTATAAGGTCAAAATGCTTAAGGGTATCGATAGTCACCCAAGACAAAGTTCTGTTTTTGAGCTTTCAGCTTTGCTGGGATATTGGTTCTCTCAGAGTGTTAATTTGGTAATAGTAATGCTGAAAACACGTGTTTTATGAATTGCTGATGAAACATGTGACTTTTTGAATTTGTTTGCTTGTTGTTCTTCTTGTTGAACCCTAACTTCAACTTTACAATAAGAAACAACCTTTTTGACATCAGAAGCGGAACTTTCTTTGGCATTCCTAGACCATGGTATACTCTTTTAAATAAAAAAGAGTTGATTTTGTTCATGTACATTTCAGTAAACACTTATTTGTACATGTAAAAATGCAAATACATTGAAAGAATGAATCATATGTTGATAAAGTAAAAAGAAATTGGTATTTAAACCTGCATATTTTCAATTCAAGATGGATAATCAGTACCAGAGAGATGTCATTTCTAGCTTTCTTAATTTGATTGTAGAGATGTGGTGCTTAAGAATTGAACATTACTGATTATATTGTTATCTGGAATTC
The DNA here is from genome assembly GCF_002870075.4 of Lactuca sativa. Classification (NCBI taxonomy): domain Eukaryota; kingdom Viridiplantae; phylum Streptophyta; class Magnoliopsida; order Asterales; family Asteraceae; genus Lactuca; species Lactuca sativa. The sequence goes on from NC_056629.2 coordinate 6,379,829, forward strand.
ATCTATGATTTATCCAAACAAAAACAATTTTATTGACTTTATCATATTCCTACAGGTGCTCAAAATGTGAGCTCTGAAAGGCCACTTAGGCAATTCATTACAGGTAAAGACAAGTCAACAGGTAGAAATTCAAAGGGTCGTATCATAATTTTCCACAAAGGGGGAGGGGCAAAACGGTCACAAAGAACAATTGACCTAAAACGCAACACTTCATCAGTAGGTGTAGTTGAACGAATCAAATACGAACCAAATCGCACTTCACGGATCGCAGTGGTCAGATGGGTCGAAGGGGTAGCCGTTGACCGCCTGAAAAAAGTCAACTCCCTCCAAAAAAACTTCACTCCACCCCCAAGATTCTACCCTCCATCTCCATCAAAGGTCAATTTTCTTTCTCTTTAATTCCCGGAATGGTAGAAGACAAAAATGTGGATCTTTAAGGCGTAAAACAGGTCATGTAGTGGTTGGACTTTCAAAAGGTAGTAGGACCTTGAGTAGTCAAAGTCAAAGTCAAACGGGGATCCACATGAGAAATGTTAAGGATATTTTCTTGTCCGCTTTTTCATCTTCAAATGGAAAAAAAAGACATGATGTTCCTTATTCGTTTGTGAACGTGTTGGGTGTTCCAAGAATGGCGGTGGCAGGGGTAAAACCGGAATTTTTTGTTCCAAGAATGAAAGATGATATGAAAGAGAATGAAAGCTTGTTGCTTAATGAGGTAATAATGTGGGATAAGGATAGTGTTGTGTGGGGGCATAAGATTAAACGAAAAACAGTTGTTTCTTAGGAGAGTTTGAGACAAAGGGGGATTTTAAGGGTTGTTAATGAGTCAGAGTCAAAGTCAAAGTCAAAGGTGAGAGAAAGTGAAAAGGTGGAAAAATATGGGAAATTTGGAGTGGATCGAGCTCCTGTGAGTTATGTATTGGCTACCTAAGTGTCGATTTATCTGTTACTTGTTTGTTGTGACAAAAAAACAACATAAATCATAATTATACTAAAAAAACAAATATTTAATCAGGTTTGTAATCAAGAGTGTATATTTATATATTATTATTTTAACATTTGCACAGTTTGACATAATCGGGTTTGTAATCAAGAGTGTATATTTATATATTATTATTTTAATTATACTGATAATTGTTTATATGTAGTAAACTATTTATGCAAAAGAATTAATCGACTAATCGTCTCTACAATTTAATTTTTGAATAAAATATCCATACCCGTCGTTTGACGCAGGTAAACGGCTTAGTTAATCTATTATCGCTTTATGACTCTAAAAAATAAAATTCGTTCAAATGCAACAGGTTACAGTGGGCCAGAAGCCCAGTCTAACTTATCAACTAGGGTCTAGGGTTTCTTTCATTCACAGTTTTACACCATAAACCATACGTTTCCTCTATAAAACCTACCACCGGCGTTTTCAGCTTTCATCAGCTCATACAGTGTCGTGCTCTACCGTCTACAGGTAATCTGGATGTTTTTAGATAGATGGAGTATTATTCTTGTTCTTTTCGTCAAGTGATGAGAGAAATAACTGCAACAAAATGATCGAACTTTGTGTTCGTGATTACCTATAGTATTTAAGTCTCTGATGTTGAACAATTGATTAGATTTGTGTTTATGATCTTATTTTTATTTACGTTCATCGTTCGTGTAATTGGAGATATGATGATCAATTCATTGGTCCGTGTTTCTGAATTTACCGTGACCGACAACTTATTAACCAAACTCTGATCTCCATTCTCCATATTCGATCTTATTTCCTTTTCTCGTTACTTTGGGCGTATTTTTATTGTTTTGGCTTTTCAAAATCCAATGAGTTATGTCTGTTTTGTTAAAATTTATCTGCTTTGATGATCTATGAAACCAATCACATGTCAGACTTCAGAGATTCCTTTAAATAAAGGAATCAATGAGATTGTAGTTCATAAGTCTGAGCAGTTGTAGTACTTTTAATATTGAAAAGCGAAGTTCAACGTATTCCGAGTTGTATTTTGTTTATGCAAAGGTTGATTGATAGATAGGGGGCAGTGATGATAAACTAGGAAAGTCATGCACCACTCTGATATTCATTGTGATCGACAAACTTTCTCATTACCCATATTTTGTATCTGAGCCCATTCTTTTATTCTAAACTAAAATATCATGCCTATTTTTGTTTGATAAATGATATTTTCCTTTTAATTTTTTTTTGTTGACTGTGATTGAACAAGAGAGGATCCAGATGATGGGATTTCTCTAAGGAGTTATCAAACCATGATGCGGACCGTATGGCTTTAACTAGCATTTGGGGATAAATATTTGGTTTCTGATGGTCCTTCTCTTTATCATCAAACATGACTTAAATCATTCATTGATGAAACAATCAACCGTTAATGACAGGTTATAAACTTAAATTTTAAGATCTGAAACTTCTAAGATGTTTCGTCGGAACCTCTGTAAGTATAATGTTGAATGATAAAAATGACTATTTTACCTTCTGATTAAAAATAATAATAAATATCCAATAAAACTTTCAAAATTTTGAGAAATTGATATTTACTTATAAACATTTAAACCACCATATGTTCATAATTTTAAAATATAGGTTGGGCATAACTCTTGTCTTCTTCACTATAGCGTTTATGAAAAAATGTTGACCATTTTTCCAAAAGCTAATGACTCTGATGTGAACCTCCAAAAGAGGCTGAATCTCTAAGAATATGTACATGGTTCCTCTGTAAACACACAAATAATAATAAGGGTAAGTTACACCAATATAAGGGTAAGTTACAGTATTGGTCCCTAGTGCACATGCCGGAAAGCATCTTTAGTCCTTATTTTTAAAAATTAATTCGGACCGTCCCTGAGTTTCTTATTTCTTGCTTGCTTGGTCCTTATTGACATGAAATGACTATTTTACCCTTAGTATTTTTTTTCATTTTCTTTTAATTACTTATCAGTTTTAAATTTAAAAAATAAAAAAAGAAATCAAATATTCCTTTTGTCTTTCATTTCCCCATCTCTGGAACAAGGTTCTCCATAAATAACCCACCACCACCTATCACCGCCTGCACCTCCGACACCGCCACCTGTCACCGTCATGTCATCAGGCACCACCACCTATCACCTTCATCTCCTCGAGCACAACCATCTTTCACCTCCAATACCTTCTCTCACTAAAACATAATTCAAAAACTTTACACCTTTTGAAAATAAATATGAACACAGGTGAAGGAGATCGGTCTTAGCAACGTCGATCTAGAAACCCTAGCCAATGGAGATCGATGGCAGTGCATAAGTGAATGAGATCTACGACTTCATACGTAGGTTTGAAATCCTAAGAGGCGGCGGCGATGGTGTTACTGAAAGCTAGATATGTGACCACCTTTCACTTCAGGCGACGCCTGAAGTACCACCCTTCATCTGAACTCCGGTCAAACCCTTCTTCTCTGCACCACTGTCGTTGTGTTCTCCCTCACCCTCACCGATAGAAAAGGAAGAACAAATCTGCTATTTTCTACCTTCATCTTTGATTTTAAACCCTAGTTCCACCTCTACCTCAGTTCCAAACCCTAGATCTGATGTATGTTTCGTTGGAGTATTACCTGAGGTTTTCGTGTCGAATTTGTTAGGGAGGAACAAATTTTATTCAGTTTACAAAGGGGTTTTATGGGGCAGATCAGTTGTGGAAGTGTGTGAGTGTGAAGAGTTGCAAGGCTGAGGAAGGTAAGTTTCCGGTGGTTCTGCAGTCTCCCTGTGGTGGTTCAGACCGTGGTAGTGTTAATTTTCATTGACGGTGGTGATTAAGTGTTCTTCAAACAGTAGACAGAGAGAGAGGGTTTGCCGGAGATGGTGATGGATGCAAAGAGGGTTCACCGGAGATGGTGATGGATGCAGAGAGGGTTCATCTTAAGGATGAATGGTTGTAGGGAAGGTGGGTTGGGTGGGGAGATGGGTTTGGATATGAATTGGGACCATATTTTTTTTTTATTCTTTTTATTTGTTAATTAATAATAATAACAATAACATAAAATTAATTAGAAAATAAATACATAAAAGGCATTATGGTCCTTTAAAATATGGCAAGGACTGAAGTCACAATAAAGTCACATATTAGGGACGAAGCATGCACATTTACAACAAACGAGGGACGATCTGAGTTAATTTTCAAAAATAGGGATTAAACGTGCTTTTCGGCACTTGGGCGAGAAACGATTGGTGTAATTTACCCTAATAATAATTTTACCAAATTTATCATTTCAGATTAAAGAAACACTCCAATTGAGTGTAAGAAAACTACCAATAGTATGCTTATAACTCACTCCCAACATTCTACAATAAGAAATCTGTTGAGTACCCAAAAAAAGTTCACAAAAACATATTTTTAGTAAAATTCAACTCACCGGAGCACTTTGACAAACACTTGGAACAATAAGAAATCAATTCAAAAAAAGTTCACAAAAGCATATTTTTAGTAAAATTCAACTCACCGGAGCACTTTGACAAACACTTGGAACAATAAGAAATCAATTGAGACTTACATGGTTGTTGGGTTAAGATACAAAATGTATGAGACATGTTGACTCTCCCAGCTTTATTAAGAAGACGAATCATAGAGAAGAAAATGACCTAGAACTAATAAAGCAGATCAAGGTAAGGATTTCGTTACAAAATATTTACTTCAACCGACCAATTACTCAAAAACCGAAAATTCAAATGAAAAGAGTCGTTATAGAAAAATTCGCCTGGTTTCTTCTTTTCCAGTTGTGGTTGGGTTTACCGGCGTGTTAGAGCTTGGCGAGGCGACGATGGGGGCGGCGGTGCTGTGCGAGGTCGATGATGGAGGAGGTGGCAGAAGACTAGAAGGATAATCCAGCGAAAGGTGGGTGTGTTTGTTTATGGAAGCGTGAGTACGAGGTCAAAAGAGGAATGATCGTCTCTTCTTTTTATTCAGATACGCTTTAAAGTCTGAAAGTTTAAGAGGTTTTTAATTAGATTAAGAGGCTTTTATTCATAGGTAACCAAACACACTGAATCTAAAAAATTAAGAGGTTGTTTCTTAATTTTACAATTAAGAGGTTACCAAACAGCCCCTAAGTTTCTAATTATTAAACCTTGAAAAACGTAAATATATAAGAGTTAGTTTAAACAAGAGTTAATGTCATAAAAACCCTTAATTTTTCAGGGTTTTATCGGTTTTACCTAAAGTTGGATTTTATGTCCGTTTTTACCCTTACATTTTCCAAAAAAATTTCAATTTTACCATTTTACCAGTGATAACAAGTTTTATAGGTTACCATTATATTAATTTCGCAAAAAACCCTTAAATTTACTGTTTTTTTTCCGTTTTTACCCTTAAGTTTATAATCTTTTACACTTTTATCCTAAGTATTTTTTTTCATAATATACGTATTCATGCAAAAAAAATCGTGTTAATAAACAAAACAAATGTTTAAATAAATATTGTATTTATATATTTTTTTAATATTATATATAAACACGTTTATGATTGAACAAGTTTTGTTATTGATATGTATATTTTTAAATACATAAAAGTATGTATTTATAACCTATTGACCCATGTTCAAATCCTGACACTACTCAGCCCTTGTGGCCATGGAGGTTCGCCTGCAGTGACTCCAGGACATGAGGCAAAGTCTCATGTTTGCAACGGGGGATTAGTCGGTGCGCGTAAGCTGGCCAGGAAACCCTCGTTAGGGAAGTTCCATTTCCAAAAAAAAAACATATTAATTTGTTTTTTATTACATTTTAAACGGTTTATCTAGGTAAAAAATACCCATATATATATATATATATATATATATATATATATATATATATATATATATATATATATATATATATATATATATATATATATATATATATATATATATAAAATTAAACTTTTTTTTTCGTATATAAATATGATTTTTTCTGCAGGAATATGTATAATATGAAAAAAATATTTAGGGTAAAGTATAAAAAAATTATAAACTTAAGGGTAAAAATGTAAAAATACTGTAAACTTAAGGGTTTTTTTTTGCGAAGATAGTATAACGGTAACCTAAAAAACCTGTTATCACCAGTAAAAGGGTAAAACCGAACATTTTTTTGGAACATGTGAAGGTAAAAACGGACATAAAATTTAACTTTTGGCAAAACCGACAAAACTTTAAAAACTTAAGGATTTTTTCGACATTAACCCTTTAAACAAACATTAAAAACATTTCCATTGAGAGACATGGTATCCATGTTTCATAAACGTTCTTATATTTGTTAAATCCATCTATGAATAGACAGTAATGTTAAGTTAGGATATTCTTTTAGTTTTTACCTATCTCAATTTTGATCGAATAAAGAAAATATGCGTCTCTAAAATTTTCATTACTATTTGGAGATAAATATATTTTAGTTTTTAGGTCTCCTTTGGATATTTGTATAATCCATTATTTTTAGGTACATAATTGTTGGTTATTTTTTAAAACTTAGCGGGTGTTTGGCTAACCTTTTAAAACAACTTATTAGGTTCCACACAACTATAATTAAAAAAATGTTTGGATAAAAATAACTTATTCCGATGGAACCTCTAATAATTTATTTTTTCATAAGTTACCCTTTAGTTTATCTTTTAAATTGGCAAAAGAAGTCTTTGTTTGGACTAGCAAGTCGTCTTCGTTGGACATGGAAGTTGTTGAGTAGGATCAACTATTTCTGGTTTGTGTTTATTTTTAGACTGTAACTAAACGTCTTTTGTTTATTGGTCCTTGTGGTTTATGGAAATCTGTGGATAAGGTGTAAAAAGTTTCTGACTTGTATGGAAGGTACAAAATCGAATAATTTCTGAAGTTTTAGTTCTAAAATTAAGAAATTTTTGTGTTTTTGGTCCTAGAGAAACCTAAAAGGATGATTTTACCCTTCTAATTTCTTTTTTGTATTTTATGTATTTTAATTTTAATTTTTTATCATATAAAAATAGAAAAGAAAAGAATGGACTCTCTCTCTCTCTCTCTCTCCAATGACCAAGAAGATTACGACTCTATACTCTTTCTTTCCTTTTGTATACTCCGGACCCTAAACCCAATGACACCACCATGATCTTCTAAACCCATGGTCATTGGCACCATCGTTGGCCACTGCTGCAGCCCCATTTGGTTCGCAATTTGTCCCGATTAGCCCTCGAATGCCATAACTCACCAGAATTGATTCAATCCACGACTGTGGGTGTTGGCATTATTCCATCTTTACGATTTGAAGCTGGCGGCGATTCTAAACCCAAGTATATCTATTCATCTCACGCTCAAATCGATTCAATCTATAAATGCATTATGGAGTGGCTAGATTCTAAATCTTTCATTTGATTAATCCAGATGGGTTTCTTGGTCAATAAGAAGATAGGAGAGAAATGGAAGTCTTACCCTCCAATAACAGGTTAAGGTCCAACAGAGCCATATGAATTGATTCAACACGGGTCTTGTAAAATATGGGGTTCAGTGCCATAGATATTGCAAATCTAGGGTTTGTAAAGTTAAGATTCAAACTTGCAAATTGATTGTATAGTGTTTGTGTGTGTATCTAAGCATGTGGGTTCATTAGTGTATATGAGTTTTGAATCAGGAAGATGTCGATAGAGAAATGGAAGATGATGCAGATAAAGTAAGATTTTTCATGTGAAATGCAAAGGGGATGATTGCAGGGGCGATCTTGGAGTTTCGGTGCTTATTGAAGTTATGGTGTTCGCCGGAGATCTTGGTTTCTAACGAAGTGCACTCGCATTCAAATTTTTTGTTATTAATTTTTTTTCTTGAGTTACGGCTTTTGTACGAGAGAGAAAGAGAAAATGAAATGGAACAACGTTGGGTGGTTGTTGCACATTTTTATTTTTAATTTGGAGGAGGAGGAGGAGAAGAAGAAGAAGAAGAAGAAGAGACAGAAAGAAAGATAGAAGGTGGTACGGTGGGTGTATTCGTGGAAAGGGGTATGAACTCACCTGTAGTGAGTGGTATGGATGAACTGATGAAACAGGATTGCTAGGTATCAAGTGAAGACTTGAGCACACACAAGGATCCTAGTTAACATATAATGACACATATATGTATCCAATTAGTTTTTAAACAACTAATCAACAAAGTTAAAACAGCCTAGGACATGCTAAACACCTTATATAAGTGTTATAAGTCCCAAAGATTGCATCTAAGTGTTGTAGGACATTACTATTGAGTTTAGGGTTCAAGGAAACCCCCTTAAATGAGTTTATGGTTTTGTGACCATCACTCATTGAGTTTACGGTCGTAAACTCATGCTCCTTTGACCATGATTTGTTTTGAATCCCTACAAGTCCTTTAGAAGCATTTCTACTTGATGGTTAAGCCTTTGGAAGAGATTAGGGCACAAGTTCCCTCCTTTGAGGAGTTTACGGCCCTAAGACCATTTCCTTTTGGGTTTACTACCGTAAACCCTTATGGATTATGGTATTTTGATGTTTTCAAGTCCTAAACATATAAAGGAATGAGTCTAGACTAGTTTCCCAAGCTTGTGAAGGGACTAGGGTCACTTTGGCCCCTAAATTAGGGTTTACGGTCCAAGGTGTTCTTGGACCATAAACACCTTTGATCTTGGGTTTCAATGGTGTTTTCTTGATGTAAATAAGTGTATCAAGCCTTAACATACTCTAGGATAGAAGTACTTACAATATAGAAGCTTGAAAAGGTCCAAAAGTCCAAGAACACTAGTGTGTGTTCTTGGTGAAACTTGAAGAATCAACCTTTTGGAAAGATTTCATGGATAGAAGTGTGTTAAATCATTAGATTAAGTGATATATTAACTTAAAAGGCTAGAAACACTTAATAGATGAAGATCTTGAAGAATTCTTTGGATGATACTTGAGAGAGTTTGAGTTTTTGTTCTTGAAAGTTGGAAAAATGGTAAAAATAACTAAGTGTCACCTTTATACCACTTTCCTTTAGGGTTTATGGCCGTAAAATCCTTGTTTAGGCCGTAAACTCTAAACTTTTGATGTGTCGAGACTTTATTGTTGCACAATAATCCTTAGGGCATCCTCTCTCCTGATATCTCCTAAGTTGTTAATCCTAAAATACTCAAACTTATTCCAAAAAGCTTGAAAGTTTCCAGAAACTGTTCTGATTTCTATTGAATGGAAATGTTGTACATAATAGAAATTTCGGGTTGTCACACTGCATCATGACCTCGACCTTGGTCGGATCGCCTAGAATACCCTTCTGGTTAACAAGGTGCCCTAGAAACTGCACCTCACGCAACCAGAAGTCGCACTTGGAGAACTTTGCGAAAAGTCTCTCCTCCCTCAGTGTCTCCAACGCTTCCCTCAAGTGATCCTCATGCTGCTCCTGAGTCTTGGAATAGACCAAGATATCATCGATGAATACTATTACAGACCTATCCAACGTTGTTCTGCACGTGCGGTTGATGAGATCCATGAACGCAACTGGAGCATTGGTGAGCCCAAAAGGCATCACCACGAACTCATAATGACCATATCGAGTTCGGAAAGTTGTCTTCTGCACATCCTCGTCCCGGACCCGCATCTGATGATAACCCGATCGCAACTCATCAATCCTCGGAAAGGAATAACGGTTCTTCACCGTTACCTTATTCAACTCCCGATAGTTGATACACATACGATGAGACCCGTCCTTCTTCTTCACTAACAGAATCGGGGCTCCCCAAGGTGAACTTCTTGGTAACCATATGACTTTCCTTGATCCAAGTGCCAGTCCTGTGCTTCTGGTAGTATAGGTCTCTAATACCATTCACACCTACTCATACTCGTCCCAAGTATTGTCTCACAGTTCTCTAGGTTGTAACATCCATAAAAATCATTCCAAATTTAAACTTTTTAAGACATTTCAAAACCATTAAACATCACAAACTTGTTTTGTAAAAATAATCATCCATGGGTTAAACCCTAATCAACCAAATGAAAATTTAGCCAATCATGGCCAAAGTAAAAGAAAAACAATATAGTTTAGTAGTATCAAACATTGTCTTAAATGTAAGATGAAAGGAAATTACACTAATCTTCCAAAAATTCTTCAAATCTTCCAAGGCTCTTTTGAGAGAATATGGTGTGTGTTCTTCAAGTCATCCCCCCACCAAAATGGCTCCAATCTCCATCGAAAGGGGGTTGATTTCCGGATTCAAAAAGGGTACCAAAAGTCACCCACCAAGCTTCCACAAATAGAGTCAACAAGTCAAACCCGGAATCAGCTCAGAACAATTCACGCAGACCGCGTGGGTCACGCTGAATGTGAGACTTGGGTCATTAATCATGCATTTTAGCCCAATCTTCACTTCTTCAACTTCAGCCCACAACCATAACTCTTTAGGACCCATTTTCCATTCCAAAGCCTTCTAATGATTGACCCAATACTCCTTAAATTTTCTTGTAGCTCGATTCCGCGTCGCCTCATCATCATCCTTGTCCACAAATTAGATCCAAATTGATCTTCTTTTACGCAAGCACCTAGCCCAATCGCACCACTTCAAGTCCACAAGCAAATCACATTCCTTCATAAGTCCCGCATCCTTCTAAGCCTCCAATAACAAATAGTTTTCGGTAAATCCTGCAATTAAGCTCAAAAGACTAGAAAGCACCCGGTAAAGGAGAAAAATGACAAAAAGAGAAAATATGCATGAAGATTGACTAAAATGAGATGGTTTTAACTAAAAATAAACTATGAAAAGAAGTAATAAAAACGAAACTATCAATTACCTGAAAGAATCATACATGATACTTGGGTTTAATAAACGTGGGGTAAGTCATAATTTTCATTCCGAATAAAATGTGGTTATATATAATTTTCCTAATATATATATATATATATATATATATATATATATATATATATATATATATATATATATATATATATATATATATATATATATACACACACACACCGTGAACACAATTTTTTGTTTTTGCATAGATAGGTTCACTTTTTTCATTCAGTTTCAAAAGAATTTATACACTCTACTGCATTAAGAGAAATAATGCAATTGGGTAGCAGTAAAACTGCTATGCTTTTCAAGATGAGAGTTGTTGTCGTCTTGCATGTATTTAAGTTTGAAATTAAACAAGTTTGACCAAATTCCCTAACTGTAGATTTTGGTGTACAAGATTTGTCAAAAGCTCTTGAAGAATGTGAAAAAACTGTAAAGCAAGTGAGTAATTTGGTTTCTTTATTAATAAAGTATATTCCCTATGTTTTGAAATGTTACTAAAGTCATCTTTAAGGTTTCACTTTGTTGCAGATGTTACTAAAGTCATCTTTAAGTTTTCACTTTCAAAAAATGGACCAAATTTTTGATTTTGAGTAAAACATAAAGACTGAAATTGAAATTTAGTTTTATTAATATATTGGTAATTTACTTGCTATTTATTTAATATGGTAACTTAGCTCTATCAGAAGAATTAAATGAGAAACAAAAGAAAGAAATGAACATGCAAAAAGAAATGAAGACATTAAAAAAATATGTGGAGATCAAAAAAGAAAATTGTGAATGAACTATCATATATGATTATAATAAGATTAGATATTTATGTGAAGAAAAAGAATATACCCTTCAGGTAATCATGATTAAGTTTAAAAATCATATTTTTAGGATTATATTTCTTGATTTTAATTTTGAGTTATTTTTTAGGCTGTATTAATTGAGAAGCAAAACATGGAAGCAAGGCTTTCACAACTTAAGTAAAGGGGGTTGGAGAATAATACCAAAAAGGAATTGGCGGGGAACTACTGTTAGAGAGACCCCATACAACTGTTAGATCTAACGTTTTTTTTATAATAAGAGGAACTGTTGTTAGGGAGACCCCATACAATTGACTAACTCTACTTTAACTTTTGCAATAAAAACCCTATTTGTCTTACTGGACTTGTTTTGCATAGAAAACTACCAAATCAAGTAAAAATGACTAGCCTCTAAAACGAATGAGTGTATGTTGATCGTTTACACTCACATAGACTAATCTCTCAAGCCCCCTACCTACACATACATTCTCCAATGATTTTACAAACACCATTCTACACTCTAAGTATGTAAGAGAAGAAAAACAAAGAATCAACTACAAAAAGTGAATTTGATCAGAGCACTTTGACACCGAATTAACTCCTTTTTATAGGTTTGAGACTACTTAACATTTCAACCTTCTACAAATATGGGACAAAAAACATTCTTCCATATTAGCCATTAATTCAACAAGTTTTTCTTGATTTAGGGACCCCAATCGTTAGGCCATGAGTTCCTTCTCTTCAAACAAAAGTTGCAACCAATTAAATAATGTTATTTTTGGGTTTCTTTAATGTGGTTTAGTTAAATTCATTATATATTTTATTTATTATTTCATTAATTTTATATTACTCCTACTTACTATCCTAATGATAAGATGATGAAAACAATGCATTGCTGATCTAAACAACTTTTGAATTCTTTATTCTCTTTGTTTGTTCCATAAATAGTCTTGAATGTAATCTAGCTTGTTAAATGATATACATTTCATTATTATTTAATTTCATTCGTTTTTTCATGCATAACAAACAATATGTGTTATTACTTAATCCATCGACACAAAGCATCCACACATTTAAATCGAATAATAATAACGATAAATTTCATCACCTCATCCATTCATTTAATTTTATCCAACTAAAGAGACTCTTAGTCTTACTATTATGTTATTATGTTATATTTTTTCAAGTGTCGTTGATAGCACCCTAATTGATTTCGTGCATGTGTTAGGTTTCTAAAATTTGGCCTATCTATGTTATGGATTTTTATTAAAATAAAGGATTTTAGAGCCAATTGCTCTAACTAGCGCTAATTTTAGTATTCCTACTTTTTTTTGAAACGACAAATGATTAAACAGAAGCCTACTCATATATTTCAACGAGCTCCTTTACAGGGCAAACCCAGCCCTCATAGGAGTTTCTAGGGAAAATTTCCCCACATGTGGCACAAGGTTAAGAAGCATCCAAATTGGGTATTCCTACTAACAAACCACAAATTCGAATAATCAATTATACTATCAAACATCACTTGACATAATAGAAGCTTATCTCAAACATAAAAAATATTCATTCTGAAATCGCCAAAGAACCCACAACCCAGCAACTATAATAAATCTTTTAGCCGGTTAAAGTCGACTATCATCAATCCAATCAAAAATTTCCACACATAGGCGATTCAACATCTACCCAGTACCCACACAATCACCTTGCACCATACGGAGGAAGCCAACCTACAATTCCAAAGATTCGATTTTAGTAATTAAATGACATTAAAAGATTCGATTTTAGTAACTAATTGTATACACATGTAAAGAGTGAGTAGATGACATTAAAAGATTCGATTTTAGTAACTAATTGTATACACATGTAAAGAGTGAGTAGATGACATTAAAAGATTCGATTTTAATAAGTGTTATATTATGTATTGTTTAAATTAATTATAATGTTTACATTAACTAAATGTCTAAATTTAATCATAATTATTTTTTAGTTAATATAAACGAAAAAAATATTTTCAAAGGCATATTATCACTAAAAGGTTAACTATATAATTTTATTCTGTGTAACGCGTGGATATTCGCATAGTCTATCATATAACATAGGCAAATTTACTTGTACCAAATTGATTTGAAACTTCCACTACAATTCAATAGTTTTCTATTTTACGTGTACTTATGATTTCAAATTTAAAGTAACTAATTACTACAACTTAATTTTTTTTAACTTATAGTTATTAATTGGTGATGACTTTTTATTTTCCTCTAATTTATACCCATTGTAGCTATATTAATAGTAAATAAGTAGGTTTTGCGCACCAAAAAAATTATGTGTTTGATGAGATTTGTGATTTAAGTATGAATAGTTGAAAAACAAGGTTATTGTTTCTATACATTAAATGCATGTTGATATATATATATATATATATATATATATATATATATATATATATATATATATATATATATATATATATATATATATATAAACACATAAATTTTTTGGTGCGCAAAACCTACTTATTTACTATTAATATAACTACAATGGGTATAAATTAGAGGAAAATAAAAAGTCATCACCAATTAATAACTATAAGTTAAAAAAAATTGAGTTGTAGTAATTAGTTACTTTAAATTTGAAATCATAAGTACACATAAAATAGAAAACTATTGAATTGTAGTGGAAGTTTCAAATCAATTTGGTACAAGTAAATTTGCCTATGTTATATGATAGACTATGCGAATATATATATATATATATATATATATATATATATATATATATATATATATATATATATATATATATATATATATATATATATTCCTTTTATATGATTTGTAAGTGTTTAATATCACTCAAAAATCTCTTAATAATGATTAAACACTTAAATGTTCTATAACTTATATATATATATATATATATATATATATATATATATATATATATATATATATATATATATATATATATATATATATATATTTAATAAACATTTAATGAATAGTTTACTGTAAAAGTGACAATTTTTTGAGTAGACATAAATACAAAATTCACAAATAAAACAAGCTTAAAGGTTTGTGTTGGTTTGAAGTCTTTTAACCATTTCTCAAGCCATTGTTATCATATTAAAACTTTTAATTTGTAAGTTTGTTATATACTAATTTTTTTTATATTTTTATTGGTTTTAATATTTTTTTAATACAATCACTGTATGTTGTGGTTGAATCGTTAATCAGTGGCGAATGCTCTTAGGGGCCAGAAGGGGACATGGCCCCCTTGGGTTTAAGGGTTAGAACAGGTACATATATCGTTATTTAACAATAAAAATTCATCAAAATAACTAATGGCCCCTTGATTGTAAGCTTTACATATAAGTTATTATTTTTTTTTTGGAAAGTTATCAACCAAATCCGAAGACAATATAACTCGTTAACAAAATTACAAATATATCGGAAAATCATAGCAAATCAAAACAATCCTTCTTTCAACTATGTAAATGTTAAACTCTACAAAAAACCATAATCGTATCTAGTTTACAATTAACTCAAGCTTTGAGTTTAAATAAATCAGTAAACCCTAAAAAATAATTGGTACCATCGGAAAAGAATTTCTGAAACCTACCCGAAGAATAACACAGTCATCGGAAAGTTCATGTCTTGACCTTTCTCCATGCGCTCTCTCTGCTTCCTCTCCACCGGTCGCCATATTTCTTTCTTTCTTCGTGAGCTTTCTCTCAACTATGCTTGCTGCCGCTTGAATTTCTCTCTCGTCTCCTCTCTATCAGAAGTTGTAAGTTATCTCTTCCCTCTCAATATCTTTCTATCTCTCACAATTATTAAATAATCGTATTTCTACATGAAAAGACTAAACATACAAAAGTTTAGACTTAAAGTTGCAAACTTTATTATAAAAAAAATCAACTCATTCCGGTAATTATTACGTGTATATAAGATTTCTGTAAACAATAAAAAATCATTAACATCTATTACAATTTATTGGTTAGAAAGTGAAACGGATAAAGTCAAATGTGTATATATACATATGTTGTATTAACAATTGTGTTTTCTTTTTATCATCAAAACCGGTTGTCAATGTACAAAAGCAAATAAATAAAACAATTTGTTATGACATTATAAATATACGTTTAGAATATATAAAGGTTGAAAACTTTTGTTAATTAATTTTGTTATGTATTATTGCGCATCAACATAAATAAACAATATACTCTTGAATGGTTTGTAAATCGGTACAAAAAATTGTTTATATAAATTTCTTTTTGATGTTTTGGTTTCGGCCCCCTAATCATAATGGTCATGCTTCGCCCCTGTCGTTAATGTAAATTATATTAGGTATATGCAAGTCTCTTTTAAAATGCAAATTGTCTATTTTATCACTTAATTATAGTATATGTGTAATGATTCAATAATAATTAGTGGTTCTTAAAAAGTCTTTTTTAACTTATGATAAATGATTTTAAAATTAATGAACAATAAATGTAAATAATAATTGTTAAAAATAGCACTAAATAAACATTATAATCGAAATTAAAAGATGACTGCATAAGTAAAAACTTAAATTAATCGATCATAATAATTGTTAAAAATAGCACTAAATCGATAATTGTATTTAATTTTATTTATGAGCAAGTAACAATAGAAACCATTGAATGATATTGTTCAAAATAGTTGAGATTTTATATATAAAATTAGTGGAAAAACTATTATGTTAAAATTAATGTCAATAGCATAATCATTTTAAATATATAAAATTTCAATATTTTAACAACAAAATTCTAACCTGCGCAATGTGTGGGAATTCACCTAGCTAACTAAAAAAGAAGTTGAAAATTTCTGTAGGTTTTAAATAAACATAGTTAGAGTATTTTTGATCTTTATTATATTAGATAGATATAGATATATAGATACACATTTGAGTGAAAAACTTAGATTATTTATAACAGAGATATTTAAAAGTGTAAGTAATTCGATTATGGCTTTGAAGAATGAGTTCTCACAAGCAAAGAAAAATATGATAAATGATTGAGGAATTCAATGAACCGTAAATACATATTTATAAAGAAATAAATTCTGAAAGCATTGATTCAAATAGATCTAATTATAAACCATCTAATTAAATAAAATGTAGAATTATACATCATCAAAGTAAAACAAAGAGACTCCCTTTTTCCCAATAGATCTAATTCTTTTATTTCATTGTAAATGAATCATACATCATCAGGTTTAATTCTACGCTCTACCAACACTTCCAAAAAATCCGAGCCCTTGAATTCACAAGAAACCCGTTTTCTATTTCTCCAATCTTTCGCCTACCTACCTGCTGCTTTCATAATCATCGGTAGCTTGAGTTTTTTCTACAATCCCCTCCAGTTTCTGGTAATTTAGAGCCAAAACAAACCAACAATAACATTACCAAATTTGTTTTTGTTTCAAGTCATTTATTTGTGTACAAATATACTATTTATTATTACTGTACTATTTTCTTTAGAAGCGTAAATAAATAAATAAAAAAAAAAGGTACCTTGATGGATTTGCTGAGTTGGTCCATTTTGTTTATTATGACATCTGTACGATTCAACCCTCTCTGTTCTTGTGGAGGAGGTCGAGGTGAATTCTTCCAAGTGGCATAAAAAAAAAAAACAAATATTAATTGGTGTTTAAAGACTATAAAATTACATAATTAGTGGATTGATTACCTTCCAATTTCTTGATGCTGATCTTAAAACATTTGATCCGTCTGTAAAAGATCTGGATCTCATTTGTGGTTCACTACCATGTCTCCAACTCCTACCAGTACCACCATCTTGTTGTATTTGTATAACCTTTGAAGCTTCTTTTACTATCACCTAAAAACCATGGCATTAATTCAACTTTTAAAATGATATGTAGCGTGAAATTACTTTTTTCAGAAAAGTAAGGGTAAAATGGCCATTTAATCTCTCTCTCTCTCTCTCTTGCCAAGACAGACATCGTGCTAGCCACTTAATGGGAAAAAAAGCATTTACCTTTCTTAAAAGTTGAGGATTAGAAACACCTTGAATTTGTAATTCATCAACATAAGCAGCTTTCCCTTGTGCTACACTTTCGAGTCTAAAGGTATGGATTCCAAACATGGCTTGCAAGCAACCTAGTAAGAAATTACATAATTGCCATGTTGAATAAGTCATAAAACAAGTGAGATGAGATGAGAGTTTAGGGTGATGTAATACTAATACATACCTTGTTCAATAATGATATCTATTGCTCGAGCAAGAGGTATACGCCTTTCAGAATTTACAACCCCCCAAAAAGGTATAAATGATGGTCTTGACACCTTTAAAAATTAAAACCAAAACTCTCCTTAACATCTATCTATCTACCCTCCATATAAATCAAAGGCTTACGTGCAAAAACAGAGCAACTTACTTTTTTTTGGATATTATAGCATCCGGATTTCATTATTTTCGATCACATCTTTGTACTTTTAATTGCTTTCTTAATAAGACAACGTACTTTGAGAAATCTACTAGGTTATAGTATTGTACTTTCAAAATTTCTTATTGTTAGGATATTATAAATAAATTTATTATACTAAGAAAAGTATACCCAATTGCAGCAGTGAAAATTGCATTGTATTTGGATGAAAGTAGAATTCAATAATAAACAAATCAGCATAATGAAAGTAGGATGTTATACTAAACAAATCAATTAAAACACGTTGTATACTACTTCAAAGTAAAATGCTTAATAGGAATAAATGAAAGTAGGATGCTATAATAAACAAATCCATGAAAGCTCGTTGTAAACTACTTCAAAGTACAATGTTGTAATAGAAAGAAATGAAACAAGGAATGAAAGGGCGTGGTTATTTTTTGCATTAAGATGAAAATCTGAAATTTGGAGTGTAACTTTTCAAAGTACCTTGTAAACTACTTCAGAAGGAGTAACATAGAGTTGTCGTGAAGATATGTCTTTTGAGAGCACATAACATCTCATGGGAAGATAGAGCAGCATGATGACGCCAACTCCCCAAGCTAAAACCAAGATAAGTGATATGGAAATCCATATAATAGTGTCATACATTACAATGCTTGAAGCAAATTCTTCAAAAGAGGCAGAATATAGTATCTCCCATGATACATCATCCCCACCATCCAGTTCAGACACAGGGTCAGCAAGAGGTAATTCCTTTGAAGACCCCACTCTTGGCAGCCCATCTGTATGACCCAAGAACATCCTTCAACCCAAGAATCTAAATATTGTAGATGGTGTTAGCCACCAATTGATACAAACACTTATCACTTATGTTCTTTTATGGATGCTCACAATCCACCAATCATCTATGTAGTAATAATTCAAATCTATGACCATAAACTCATAGAATTTGTAGTAATAAGCAATTACCATATCTCTTCTTATACCAATTAAAAGGGGTGTGAACGTGAAGTTACCATCCCTAATTCTCTCTCGATGATAGGATCCCTAACAGGCCCATCTATTGTCAACATTTCTAATACTTGTATTACTCAATAGTAAGCTAAATACAAATCAAATACCATGCAATTCCACTAATAAAATGATGCCCAACTCAAAACAAGATCAGTATGTTCATCAACGAATCTCATCAATAACAACAGCGACTTTCATCCGATTTATCAGTTAAATGAACAACAAACCGACACCACAGTGTCTAACTATGTGTAAAATCCATATAAAACAGTGAGCAAGAAGGTACCGAATCAATCATTTACCTGAAAAATTTTCGGGTATATCGATAGTTTGCGACGAGACGCTTCGACCATCTACGAAGGTTTTGAATAATTTGAATCAAAGATTTGTGGTAACAGATGTTTATTGTTCATGTGGGGCCTTATATTATAGTATGATTTTTCGATAGAAATGGGTGTTAAACAGTACTTGTTCCCGAGTTGTTCCCGAGTTTTTTTTTTTTTTTTTTTTTTTATGTAAATTCATTAAAGGGAAGGGAAAGAAAATTTTGACAGAAAGAAAGGGTGGTGAAGAAAAATATTAATTGTTCTGTGTTCCCGAGTTCGAAGGAAATGAAAGGAAAAAAGAAGAAAATTTTTAGTTTTTGTGTTCCCGAGTTAGGAGGAAAAAAAAATAAAACTTAAAATTTTCCTTCCCCTCACTTTCTTCCCAAATCCGCCCAATTTGGGAGGAAAATTTGGAAGGAAAATATGACTCTAAAATCCTTCCCCTCCCCTCACTTTCTTTCCATTAATGAAACTCGAGAACACGATTTTCCTTCGACACCCCTCACTTTCCCTCCGTATCCTCCCATTTTTCTGCTAAAGTAGAACTCGGGAACAAGGTTAAAGTAGGCTTCAAAAGAGGTGAAATACTGAGCTTGAGGAATCCATCTTTGAGAAAAGGGGGATGATTCATCCACTGAGTTTTTTTTATCAATCCAAGGAGGGAATAATATGTGGACAATTATATTAAATTTTAGATGTTAAAGATAAATAGCCTATTTTTAGAAATTCTAAACGGATGCATTCCCCACCACAGTTATACATCATTTATTAATTTATAAATTTTAAAAAAAACAATTATTTTAATATTTATCTAGAGTTTTATACCATTTATTTTAATATTTAATTTATTTATTTCTTCGTTACCTATTGTTCACGGTTCACATCACTAACTCAATTTTTAATTAAAAGTTTATACATATTAATTATAACACTACTACACAATGAAAAATTTAATATAAAAAAAATATAACATAAAAATAATGCTAGCAAATAACAATCAAATATTCAAACTAATACGTATCAAATATTCAAATTAATACATATCAAATTTTTAAACTACTCATATGTCATATCATCACTTGAAAAGGTTGGATATGCATTTAAATCAAACAAGTTGTTTTCATTATTTATATAACTAATATTATCATATACTTCATTGTTAATTCGAAAGACACCGGTAGAACTCGAAGTTTTTGGTGTTTGAGATGATTCCACAAGCTCAAATCTTGAAGGGTCTCGTGTGGTAGAACTTATTCCTTTTTTCTTTTTTGATTTTGGAGGTCTACCCTTCGGTCGACGGATCATGGGCTCAAACAACGTATCAGATTCAGTCAAAAGCTTATTAATCATGGAAGTAGCAAATTCTTTCTTACTTAAAGGCCACATTTGGTATCTTGAAGACAACTCAATAAGCAACTCATCAAATTTGTTAACACCATCATTATGTGAATCATCTTCTGAATCCAGGCACAATGTATCAATCCTCCAATGTGGATGAATGAGATCTAATGAAAGTTTCATTCCCTTCAAATGTTGTATCTTATGAGCGCAAGGAAGACCCATGTTGCCATAAAATGGCCAGTGTAAGGAGCCATTGTACCTAAAAAACAAAAATAGTTATTAAAGGTTAATGTAAAACTTAATGTCGTGCAATAATGTAAAATTATATATCTTTGTAAACATTATCTTTTTTTTTTACTTTTTGATATTGTATATGTATCTCCTTTAATGCAAAATGAGATACATTATACAAAAGCTCTCTAAAATCAGGTGTGTCACACTTAAGAAGAACTTTGATTTTCTTATTTGCGAGTTTCACTTTAATCTCATTGAATTCATGTCTGATTGCAAGACAAATCTTTTCTGTAACACCTTGAAACCCACCCATAGATACTTGTAGATACGATTTAAGCTTGGAATGAGCACCTTTGGCCCTTGAAGATGAACGATTTCCAAAATGAAAATAATTTTCAGTCCAAGCACTAACAAACTTTTCTTTCCAGGGCAACCATGTATTTTTTATATACTCAATTGCAACTTGCTTTGTTTGATAAAGCAACTCAAATTCACCTCAATTCTGCTCAAAAATTGCTGTTGTTGTTGAATATGCTACATTATTTCAATTTGACATAAATATGTCAAACTCTTATGTATTTGTGAAATGCTTCTTGCAATTTGCCAACACATTCTTTTCAATATGCCAAATACACAAAAGGTTTGTCGTGTTCGGAAATACCATCTTTATGGCATTCATTAATGCCAATGATTTTCGAGGGTCTTCTTAAACACGCTTAATGCCCAAATATAACTATCTTCATCCTCTCTCTCCAGAAAAACAAACCCAGAATAAAAAGAGGTATTAAAGCATGAAACCCCAATGATATCAAGGAGAGGCATGTTATATTTGTTGGTTTTGTATGTGCAATCCATTACAAAGATATTTGAGAAGACTTTGGCAAGTTTAATCGACAAAGGATGTGCAATGAACAAATGGATTATATGCCCTAGTGGATTATGTAAATAATCATAAACAAATCCTTCTTTTTCAAACTCTTCAGATAAGGCACTAACCATTAATCGGTTATTCAAGTTGTCCTTGCGGATTTTTGCCTTCAAGTTGTATATGGTTTGAGAGACTGCCAGAAGGTTTTGATTTTTCTGACGTAAAGAAGAAAGAATTTGCCTTGGGGTATGCCAGAAAGCTTCATGTTTTTGACACTTTGTACGTCCTTCGGTGATAATCGACGGAATGATGGATGACCAGAGACATTTATAGCCGGTTCATGATTGTGAGTCAAGTTTTTTGCCTTAAGTACCCAAACACCATCATTTCCCTTTTTACCTGCAATCTGGAAAGGGCATTTAATCAAACGAGATCCAGTGTTCTTCTTTCTTTTATCTCCAATACACAATCTATCTCGATAGGAACCGCCTCGATCACATTGCAACGTGACATATTTGTCTTTGCTTGAATCTCGAATAGATACCCCATATCCTTTACTGTAATAGAAATCTCGTACACTCTTTAATAATTCATCATATGATTCAAATTTAGAGTTAGCTAAAAAGAGTTCTTCATTTTGCATCATAGGACTTGATGAATCCATTCCCACCTGCTAATCAATTTTATCACAACCAACAATTACCTCCAAGAATCAAACATATAACCCTTTTGTTTATTCAAGAATCCATTTATCATTTTAACATATTGGTTTTAACATATAAAAGAATCAATTTATCATTTTAACTTAACTCAACTGATAATTACTCCTATATATGATTATCCTAATTTTCTCAATTAAAATTCTAGATTTTGTTCACACAGGAAGATATAACATGGTTTGTCATGATAATTAATTAAATATTGCAACATGACTTTATATAAAAATCAAAGTGAATATTAAATTATTAATGTTTCATGCACTCTCATGAACTTACGTAAACTGTGAATGTAATAATGGTTTAATTGCTTTGAGATGAAAGATAACAATTAAAGTCGAGTAAAGATACAATCATAATTCGTTTGTGGCAAAACAAAATAAAAATCAATAGTCATGGTAAATATTTTGACAGAATTAAATCAAACATCAATTTTAGAGTTACCGGTTGAGAATGGGTTGAAGAAGAAGTCGGTGAAGTAGCAGCGCCGGATGAAAAAGTTTTGGCTGAAATAACGTTGCCAATGGAAGGAACGAAAGTTGAAGAAACAACGCCGTCATATGTTTTTTTAGAGTTTCCAAACATATGGGCTTTTTTGTCTCTTAATTAAATACCTAGAAATTAAACTGAGGGTATATTTGTCCATAAACTTTTATTTTCTGTGGATGGATTAGAAAAATCTGTGGATAAATCAGGCGCCTTGAGAAAAATCCAAGCTTTGATGTGAGGGATTAAATCGAAAATATCCATTTCTAATAAAAGTGTATTCAAATACGTACTGGCTCGTATATTATTAAATGAGTTTATTTATAAAAAAAAAATTAAATATAAAATTCTAAATATTTGAGAATTTTGAATTTATAAAAATAATGAGAAAAATATTGAATTATAAAAATTAAAGTTTTTTTTTTCTTTAAACTAAAAAAATAGTTTAGATAAATAAATAAAAGAAATTATTAAAGTTTTAATTTAATAATTTTGAAATTAAAAGGAAAATTCATTAAGGAAATTAATATGCATTTATTACTGCATTTAAATACTATGTGAAATTTAATAAAATAGAAAAACTATAAAATGAGATATGGAGTAAAAATTAATTCAAAATAACCACGAAATAACATTTGACGAATTAAATGAGTGTGTGACAAGTGAGAAAACAAATTTTCATTTATTAAAGTATGATTATTAATTTTATCATACATAGAAAAGAAAAAAAAATATTTAATTTCTCTTTAAATAAAATCTGTCAATCAAAACTAGGCAAATAAATAAGATTTAAATAAAAAATAGGTTAATTTAGCAAATATTTTATATTCATTATTTTTGTCGATTTGTAGTTTAAGATTATTAAAGTTTTTTTATATTTTCTAATATATACCCTAACCATTAGTTATAAGTTAGAACCACATAATTATAAAAAAAATATTAGTATATAAATATGAGATGCATTAATTATAAAAAATATATTTTATAATTAATGTATTTCATAATATTTAATTGTGTCGAGATTTTGGATAGTTAATGTTTTTTTATGAATACTTATATGACACATGTTATAAAATCTTTTTTTTTCTAAAAACAATATTACATATCCCTAAATTTATTAAATGATCAAAGGATTCAATAATCTTCTTTTTTTTCTAAAATATATATATATATATATCCCCAAATTTATTAAATGATCAAAGGATTCAAAAATCTTTTTTTCTTAGCATTGAATCATTTAATGATCAGAGACATAAAAAAAAATGGAAGTTGATATTTCTAAATAAATTCATTCATCCACATGAGGTACAATATATTTGCAGTTATCGTCCAGATTAGTAAACATATATTTCAAGTGAAGGAATCAACTTATTAAATAAAAATATCACTTCCTAAATAATACTTCCTCCGTCCCAAAATTATAGTTCATCTTTCTTTTTTGGTTTGTCCCAAAATAATAGTCTACTTCTAAAAATAAATAACATTTTTACCAAAATACCCCCTCATTATTACTTAACAAACTAAGCATTTAATGGAACATTAAATGCAAAATAAAGACAAAATTGTCATTTTATTATATAAAGTTAGTGGTAATTAATGATTTTCTTAATCTGTGTGTTTTTTGTCTGTGGATAATAATATTGGGACGGAGGGAGTAAATAAAAAAAACTGACCTATATCTACTTTTCGTGTTTATTTTATTACGGATCTTTTTCCAAAAAAACATGTTTACATAAATCACCTAAAGAAAGGTTATGATTGATCTTCTTTTTTGAATGAATCATTGTATTTAAATAAACGTGTAGCTATTATAAATATCATTGAATTTTCAAATTTCTTACTATTTTCTTATGAAATTCAAATTAAAACACCAATATTCAATTTATCAATATATATTCATTTGAAATTCATTTTATAAATATATATATATATATATATATATATATATATATATATATATATATATATATATATATATATATATCATTTTTGTGGAAAACGGTCTTATAGTATCTTTTCAAAAGATTTATCATTATTAAGTTTAAAAGAAGATAATAAGCATCATATCATAACATAAGCTAAGCATACCGCTAGTCCACTACATAGATGTCACCTTCTTAAATCTCCAAGTTTCTTCGACGTCTCAATCACTAAGTTACATGTATTAGCGATAGCGATAAAATTTAAGTTTAGATAAGATTGTATTTGTATTATTTAAATTCCTTTGTTATAGGGCTAGCTGTTATATATGTACGTGTATATATTGTACCTGATTTACATGAAATACAATCAGAGATTAAATCCTCATATGGTATCAGAGTGGGTTGCGTAAAAACCTAATCTTACCTCAAATCTTGCTTGTCGTCTTCCTCCCTCCATGGCGTCGTCTTCCTCAGAACTTCCCCTTGCCACAATTTTGCATCTGCTCACAATAAAGCTTACCTCTTCGAATTACCTAATTTGGAAGAATCAAATCAAACCCCTTTTATCCTATCAACGTCTTCTTGAGCATGTCGATGGTGCAAATCCATGCCCACCTGCTACCATTCAAACCAATGGTAAATCTGCCGCAAATCCCGCCCATCAATCTTGGATTGATGCAGATCAACGGACTCTTTTGATTATCCAATCCTCCCTATCTGAGGAGGCCATGGCAGAGACGCTAAATCTTTCTACTTCACACGCAATTTGGCAAGCTTTGGAGCAAGCTTATAGTCACGATTCCATGGAGAGGGTTCAAACTCTGCGAGATTTACTTAGGCAAATGCAGAAAGGATCCTCCTCCGTATCAGAGTTTGGCCGAAAATTCAAGGGAGTCTGTGATCAATTGTCTGCTGTGGGCCATCCAGTTGAAGAGACTGATAAGGCCCACTGGTTCCTTTGTGGACTTGGGTCTGGGTTCGAGACTTTCTCCACATCCCAGCGGGCTGTCAAGCCTACCCCCTCCTTCCGCAACCTGTTATCCTATGCAGAGAGCCACGAAATTTTCATGGCTTCAATTCACAGTAATGTTGCCACTACTCTAGTTGCTTTTACAACCAATACTACTACAGCTCCTCGCAATCCCACCAACTACAACTATAGAGGATGTAGTGGAAAAACTTCTAGAGGTGGAGGTGGCAGAGGGTGTGGTGGCCGCCGCCCTCCTCACTGCCAATTGTGTAGGACCAACGGACACTATGCGTCTTCTTGTCCAGACCTCTCGTCATATGCAAAAGGAGGAACAGTTGATGCTAATTTGGCTCATGAATTTCAGTCAAAGTGCAACACAAATTCTGATTGGTATGTAGACTCTGGGGCTTCGACACATATGACAAATTCAGCCTCAAATTTGGACAGTTCCTCTTCCTACACAGGCAACGATCATGTTGCTATTGGCAATGGTAATTTATTAAACATCTCTGGTACTGGTACATCTCATATTTCCCATAACCTTACCCTTTTAGATGTGCTAGTGGTGCCCTATATTACCAAGAATCTGCTTTCCATTAGCAAGTTAACTCATGATTCTCCGGTAGATATCTTATTTTCTAATACATATTTTGCTATTCAGAATCGAAGCACCAAGGATATAATAGCAAGAGGTAGATGTGAAGAGGGGCTTTAGATTCTTGAGCAAGGAAATAAGGTGTTTTTAGCTGTGTTAAAAAATAAGAGGACTAGTGCTTCCTTTGAAATTTGGCATAGTAGATTAGGACATGTAGCTTTTGACATTGTTACGTTATTGGAAAAATTGGGTTCTTAATCTCTTACTACTGTTTCCCTTAAACCGGGCCTTTGCTCACCTTGCCAACTTGCTAAAAGTAAAAAATTACCGTTTGATGATAACTTGAAACGTTCATTACATGTGCTTGATCTTGTTCACTGTGACTTATGGGGTCCCCCCCCCCATTGAATCTACAAATGGATATCTCTATTATGCAGCTTTTATTGATGATTTCTCCAGGTTCACTTGGTTCTATCCGTTAAAGAAAAAAATCCGACTTTGCCCAAATCCTTGACACTTTTCTCACATATGTGCAAACGCAATTTTCTTGCAAAGTTAAAAACTTTCAAACCGACGGGGGCACAGAGTTTCTTAATCATCGTGTCAAAGATATTTTTGCCAAAAAAGGAATACATCAGCGGGTGTCTTGTCCTTATACCCCGCAACAAAACGGTAGAGCCGAACGTAAACACCGCCACATCACAAAAACCGGTCTTGCCATGTTATTTCATGCACACGCCCCAGGTTCTCTTTGGGTTGATGCATTTACATCCGCGGTTTTCATCATCAATCGTCTTCCAACCAAGCTCCTCAACAATCAAAGTCCATTTCAGCTCTTATATCGCACGGTGCCAAATTATGAAATTTTTAGAACTTTCGGTTGTCATGTGTTTCCCTATTTACGCGACTACTCACCACACAAATTGGCTCCGAGAAGTGCACCGTGCATTTTCATTGGTTATAATTCCGCCTACAAAGGGTATCGTTGTCTTGATCCTACAACAAATCGAATTTACACCACTCGCAATGCTCAATTCGACGAACATATTTTTCCTTTTTCATGCTCCATAGTTGCATCGGATCTAGATAAACTTTTCATCTCAACATTTGATGAAGGACTGCCATCACTCTCAACTTCAGCAGCCACAACCGCATCTCCCCAGCCTCCTGCCGAGGTGCTTTCTGCTACAGATCCGGAGCCTTGTAGCTCCTGCTCTATGTCTGCTCCTATCTTAGCCAATTCCACTGCTCAGCCACCGCCGGAGGTTCCCACTTCACCACCCGAGACGCCGCAACAGTCCCCTGCTGTCACACCTCCAGTTACGCCACTAGTCACACCACCGACTACACCTTCTCCGTCACCACCACCCTCACCTCCACCAGCCACTCATCCTATGATTACTCGGGGCAAGGCTGGTATTATTAAACCAAAATATAGAGCAGATTTTGCATCTCTTGGCACAACAACTCTCTTTCAAGCCTTACTCACTACCTCAGCTCCTAAAGGATTCAAGTCTGCGGCCAAGAATCCACAATGGTTAATGGCTATGGAAGAAGAAATGGTTGCATTACATTCTAATGAAACATGGGAGCTCGTTCCTCGTCCTCACAACACCAATATTGTTGGCTCCAAATGGATTTTTCGTACCAAGTTTCATTCTGATGGCACCATTGACAGGTACAAAGCACGCCTCATTGCTCAAGGCTTCACTTAAGTACCCGACATTGACTATTCACATACCTTCAGTCCGGTGGTCAAGGCTTCCACTGTTCGAATTGTCCTTTCTCTTGCTGTCATGCAAAATTGGCCTCTTCACCAACTTGATGTCAAAAATGCATTCTTGAATGGTCAACTCTCAGATACGGTGTTCATGGAGCAGCCTCTCGGATTTATAGATGAAAAGTTTCCCTTACATGTGTGTCGTCCCCGCAAGGCTCTTTATGGCCTCAAACAGGCACCCCGTGCATGGTTTCACCGCCTTAGCACCTTCCTTCTCAGTCTTGGGTTCAGTTGTAGTCGAGCCGACACCTCATTATTCATCTTTCACAGAGACGCCACTTTGCTTTATCTACTTTTCTATGTTGACGACATCATCCTCACTGGTAACAACCCATCTCTCATTAGCACTTTCATTGCACGCTTAAACAATGAATTTGCCACTAAAGATCTGGGTCAGTTAAATTATTTTCTTGGTCTTGAGGTTACATATACGGATGATGGTCTTTTTCTAACCCAAGCCAAATATGCGCATGATATTCTTATTCGAGCCGGTTACTCGAGGCCAAACCTGTCACCACACCATTGTCCACTACCGACTACTTGGTCACAACCGGCACTCCATTCTCGGATCCCACGCTCTATCGTTCACTAGTTGGAGCCCTTCAATACTTAACTATTACCAGGCCTGACTTGTCTTTTGCAGTAAATCAAGTGAGCCAGTTTCTACACTCACTACTATAAAACTGGCCTTTGATGACGCGCAAACAATGACACTCGCCGATAGAGGGCGCGCATTTGTGAGTGCCCTAAAAAATAGTGTCAGTTTTACAAAATTTGAAGGATAGAAGACACGCATTTGTGCGTGCCCTAAAATTAGTGTTAGAAAAGAAAAAAAAAAGAAATACGGAGGGCGCCTTTTATAAAATGTTCGTCATGTAAGTATGTCGCTTTATAAATTTTTAATGAAACACGCCTTTTAGGCGGGAAATGATCGATCGACAAAAATCCCCAAAATTTTGGAGGACCCGCTCATTCATTCCTCTCCACTTGCCGATGACCTTCATTTTCTCCCCTCCTTCTCTCTGTAAAACCTAGCAGCCGCCACCACCAGAAACATGGTTTTATGTTGGCTTCGTTCTGTGTTGTAAGAACGAGAGTCTGATCCTTCATTAATAGCTAAAGGGGGAAAATCCCCCAAAATTTTGAAGTACCCCGCTCACTCCTCTTCACCTCTACCCTACTCCATCTACAACGACTCCCCACGTTTACAAACCCTATAATTCAAAACGATTTCCATTCCTCATCGGCAACCTTCATCGTCAGCGAGCTGAGTCGACTAATTGCCTCTCCCTGTCGAGTTCGAAATTGTCACTGGAGGAAGTAAGGGTAGTGCAAGATGATGAAGGGCCTTCAAAGGCGATTTGTTTATTACAGTGTGGTAGCAGAGTCGACGGTGCTACAGATAGCCCTAAACAATAGTTATCTTCAAAAAAGTTACCAAATCAGACATGCCTCCTTTATCTCTCTCTCTCTCTCTTTCTCTCTCTCTCTCTCTCTGTGTGTTGATCGATTGGTACTTTAATCCCCTTTAATAGCTACAAGAACCCTAACCCTCGTCCCGTCAAACAAGTCATTGAAGTTGGGTCATATACAAATCAGACATGCCTCCTCTAAAGACGGCTATAAGGTGCAAAAAATGTGATAAAATTGATGGCGTATCAACTACATCTCCTGCTGTTTCTTCCGAATCAATGATCAAGGTGGAAGAGTTTTGGAGAATTTTGTAGTAGGTGATGTGAATAACGCGATAAATTAGGGCGGTGAACCAGACGCAGGTGGAGATAAGGTCACAGAGGATTTACCGCTAGTAAGTGAGGATGTTGGTAAAGGGAAGCAAGGAGAAGGAGATGGAATCGTTTACCTAGAAAATGATGAATCTGACGAGACCATAGTCTAGAAGATAGATGATTTACAACATGGAAGCGAGAATGTGGATCAAGACAAACAAGGATCAGGCATCAATGGTCCCCAATTAGAGACAGTTTCTCAACAAAGCTCAGGTAAAACGATTCATCTGTGATCCTGTTCATAATCAAACCTAAACATATGTAACATCAATGAAGAATTCTAAACAATATATGTAATGTTTAATCTTTGATTTGAAGGATAAAGTTGTTGCTGGAATTGAATCAAGGATTTCTGCTTGGACATTTCTACCTATTGAAAATGGAGAAGCTATGCAAATATTTCATTATGAAAATGGTCAAACATATGAACCACATTGGGATTATTTATGCTAGGTAATATTTATTCCATTTATTCATATCAAGATTGTTTGACTTTGTTCTTGATATAATAAATTAGTCTTGTTAAATCTGATTACATACCATACAATCTATTTCTTTTAATTTCTAACATGATTGTTTTTGATGGAGTGGGTTGTAAGTTGGAAGTATGTAAGTGATAATAGATGTCTCATGGTTTCTCTTTATTCAAAATGCATACCAAGTGTTTGATGGATTGCCTCAATTAAACAAATCAACAAAAAAAGAACTGTTTATACCTAATAGATTTGGTACTGTCTCCTTCGTCTCCCTTTCATTCTTTGTTTTTAACTTTTTTTGGTTCTTGTTTCATTTTTAATTGAATATTATCACTTTCTTCTTACTGATATGGTTTATGAAATATGAAGCACGAAATTGAGGCTACCTTGATTTGGTCAAATTGATGAACTGTTTTCCTATGATCAGAATATTAGTACCCTGATTCCAGAAGAATTCAATTGGTTTTCTAATATTTCATATATCTTTGTTGATGTTTTTAATGATTTGTTTCTATGACAACAACAGATGAAATGGGATTCATATCTGAAGATGGTGAACCACAAATACAAACAGATGAAATGGGGCCTAACATGGCGCTTATTTTACTTTCGTATTAATATTCTTCCTCTCTATCTTCCCGTAAATACAAAATTAATCCCACTGTTGAATAAGTGAATTAGGGGTTACGGTTTTGACTGATTTGGGGAGAAGATGGGATTGGGTAGGCTGAGAAGAAAAGTGCAAAAGGTGGAAGAAGGAATCAACTGAAACAAATTGGGAGATCGAGAAACGGAGGAGCAAGGAGAACATGATCGGCGACGTTGCCGCTAATTCACCATCCAATACAGCAAACGAGACAGCGGAGAATCAGCAGCAAGAAAAGCCATGGCATTCCTACATTTACGAGGATCTACCTCGTACGGTTCAGGAATCTGTTGATTCCGCCGTTCGCTCCGCCTGGTCGCTGCAGCAGAATTCGTCCACTTATATTCGAACTCTTTAGGTACTCTATCAATATCTATGTCTCATGTTCGGGTGCGTTTCATTTCTTGTGCAGCTTTCCTTATAGTTAGGGCTTCCGTATATACGATGAATGTTTATCTGCGTGCGTTCTATGATGGATTTTATTAAAGACTAGTATGATAATTTAAATCTGGTATTTTGATATATAGTCTAGCTGTTCGTATGCGTTAATGTGTATCTGTATCTCTTTGCATGCTATTTCAGGTGGCTTTTTCATCTATGGGATGATTGCTTGTCATTGAGATTCTATTGTTTTTAGTATGAAACTTAGCTAAATGTAATCACATACCTCCATTATATGTAAACAAGAGACAGATTGATACATAAATGATTCAGCGTGATTCAAGTTTGTGTATACATGCTTATATTTCGGGTAGGTTAAGAAGATGGTGCACATTAGAAGCTCTTTTCAGCATACTACTTAAATACTCAACTAGATTATCAGAATTGTCCCCTTAGAATATGAATTTAATGTAAGACACTAGCAATTCTTCTCAAGAATATAAGTTTTATGCAACATAAGTTGGAGCCAAATTAGTTATTTCTCCTTCATTTATGCTCTCTGATTGGTAACTTTATTACCCTTCTAGTTTGTTCCGTGTGATTATCAGTTAACATCGCACCTCAATTTCTTATAAGACACTGGCAAGTCTTACTTTTCATGTTCATTTTCAGGATCATGTAGTTCAATACACAACACAGTATAGGAGTTATGAAGATTTGGTGTTCAGTAAGATCAAAGGTGAATTTTTCTTTTTTACAACTACCAAACATTTATTTTATGATAAAAAATCAACAGTGATGCCTTATTGTAGAGGCTTGATAAGTTGATATTTCTTGGATTAGTTTTCTCTCATACTTTTTTGTCTTAACAGATCAACTTACAATTATAAGAGAACACCCAACTTTATCTGTTGGAATTGCAATTACAACTGCTCTTCTCCTCATGAGAGCTAAAGAAAGTATTCCACTTTACATCTTTAGAACAATAATATATAACTGCATGCTTTACATTTGTCGTATGCACTTATGATTTTTTATTTGTAACCTGTTGGCTTGAATGAACTCATTGGCTTGCTATGAACGAGGTAATATTGTGTCTGTGGATCCCAACATCAACATTGTTGTTGATGAGGATATAGTTGGTCTTTATACAATGCTTGGATCTTGATACGGTGAGTATATCCACCCAACATTCAGCATTTTTTAGTTCAAACATTATTTATTTCCAAAACTAGGCTTTGTTGTTTTAGGTGGTTCTGTTGTTTCAGAAAATTGAAGGTGTAGAAGTGTGTCTTTTTGGTATGTATGTTCAAGAATTTGGAGCAGAGTGTCCGCAGCCAAACCATCGGCGTGTTTATCTTTCTTATCTGGATTCAGTCAAGTAATTCAGGCCTGAGATTAAGGCTGTGACAGGGGAGGCTCTTCGTACATTTGTATATCATGAAATTCTGGTAAGTAACTTCTCTGTCGTGTTAGATCTTGCATAACAGTTGCCTTAATTCTTGTTAGGCTAGCTGATTAAAAAAATTACCAATTTTATTTTCCCGCTACTTTCACACAAGGGCATTTTGGTCTTTTCCTTATATCTTTTGTATGTATATTTCAGCAAGCTAGTACAACAAAATCTTTTGTATGTCTATTTCAGCAAGCTAGATAAGTCCATATGTCACTTAATTTTTTTCTTTTTAATTTTTAGTATGTGCAACATAGCGAGACATCATTGTCCTTCAAAACTATGGATGATGGCCAAGTCTTACTCTATGCAGTAAGTATTAAAGAAATAGCAATGCACTTTCATTCATTTGTTTCATATTTTTTTCATAGTTCTCTAGGGATATTTTTTCCTTGTGTCATAGAATGATTGACTCCTATCTTGTTTTTTGACATTTATACGCATTTTTTAAACATATTTCTTTATTGTATTGCATGTTAAGTTACCGAGTATAAAAAGCTTGCTGATCATGTAGGTGTTCAAAACAATAGAAAATTTTTAAACATATTTTTTTTATTGTATTGCATGTTAAGTTACCGAGTATAAAAAAGCTTGCTGGTCATGTAGGTGTTCAAAACAATAGAAAATTTTTAAACATATTTCTTTATTGTATTGCATGTTAAGTTACCGATTTGCCATGTGTAGGTCTTGTTTATGTGCATAATGTCAAGCAAAGTAGCTCGGATGTTGTGAAGGTGGGCAACAAGTTCTTGTAGTTCAACTATTATTAGTTGATGACTTTCATCTTTTTCACATTTGATGTATTACATTTGTCTACTATTAGAATGATTATTTGTATAACATTACCTTTTGTGCAATGCATTGTATTATTTGTATATGGTATTTTATTTTCCATTATGAGACATGAAATGCAAATTTAATATGAAAATAAGTAAATTAATAAATATTTTTTTAAAAAAAAATTTAAAATTACGATACGCAAAAATGTATGCCATCTTCATTTATGACATGACCTTTCTTGACGGGGGCTTTCTTGATACACATTGCGTGTCATTAACACGCGCGTCGTAAGGTTACGACACATGAATGTGTGTCGTCTTCCTTTATGACAGGGCCTTTCTTGATGCGCATTGCGTGTCGTAAACGCGCGTCGTAAATGCGCGTCGTCTATAGACGACGCGCAAAAGCACGTCGTCTCTCTTTATGACAGGGCCTTCCTTGACGCGCATTTGCACGTCGTCTGAGCCTTTTACGACGCGCAATGAGCGTCGTAAAAGATTGTTTTTCTAGTAGTGACTCTCCAACTAATGCTCACTTTCAAGCTGTAAAACGGATCTTGCGCTATGTTAAAGGTACCATTTCCTACGGGTTGCACTTTCATCGGCCTCATTCCTCCTCCGTGATTGGATATTCTGATGCCGATTGGGCACGGTGCATTGAAACAAGATGGTCAACCTATGGTTACTCCATATTTCTTGGCGGAAATTTAGTGTCTTGGAGTGCCAAAAAGCAACCCACTGTCTCCAGATCCAGCACTGAATCCGAGTATAGGGCTATGGCAAACACCGCTTCAGAAATTATTTGGGTTACTCACCTTCTTCACGAGTTGCATGCTTTGCCACCATCGGTTCCTACACTTCTTTGTGACAACAAAAGTGCGCTTTTCTTGAGCCAAAATCCTGTCTCCCACAAACGTGCCAAACATATTGATATCGATTATCACTTTATTCGTGAATTAGTGGCCTCTGGTAAACTCGATACACAGTTTATTCCCACTCACTTGCAGCTAGCCGACATCTTCACTAAGAGTCTTCCGCGACCAATCTTTGAACGTTTTCGCATCAAGCTTCGTGTTGGACCTCCACCGTTCCGATTGACGGGGAGTATTAGCGATAGCGATAAAATTTAAGTTTAGATAAGATTGTATTTGTATTATTTAAATTCCTTTGTTATAGGGCTAGCTGTTATATCTGTATGTGTATATATTGTACCTGATTTACATGAAATACAATCAGAGATTAAATCCTCATAACATGAATACATATCAAAATATCAGTTAGGCATTGTGAATGCCTGGTGGATAATAACAAAATTTCACATCTTTAAAGTCCAAAGGAATTAACAAAATCCCTTGACCAATGAGAAATTCCCAAAATAGTTTGAAAACTTTTAAATATTTAGACTTTGAAATCGAATAACCTTTAACTCAATCATACTCTTTCAAACGTCATAAATATTTAAAATAATCAAGCTATTTAAAACACCTTATATCTTAAAAATATTTTAAATCTTTAAACGTCCTTTAATCATAAAACATTTTAAATATTTTAAACTATTAAGTAATAATACTGTTAAAACATTTAAAGTATAAATATCTTTTTTTCCATTTAAACGCTTGACCCTAAAATCTTAAACACATCCTTGATTTTAAGTAAAACGTCTTAAACCATAAAATTCTTTATTAAATCTTGTCCAAAACATAGCAGATAACAATCATAAAAATTTCACAAATAGAAGATGCAATGTATTATGCTTCTATCCCTAATCTTTGTCTATCTCTTAGTCATTTTTTCACACGTTATCTTTATTATCTTTGGTTCTCTTTTGCAATGGAGTTGTATGACACACACTAATCTTTCGACCAAATTATATAAACTAGTTGTGAGACCCGTATAATATACGGGTTGATTAAAACAAAATGTTAAGTACGAACGATTAAATAGAAATTTTATTTGAATTTGAAATTGAAATAAGTGAAAATTATGAGAAAAAAATATGCAAAGAATAAATTAATTAAAATTATGAGTTTAGTGTCTACTAAACGGGTTAATTGTAACAAAATATTAAACATAAATGTTTAAACTGTAAATTTATTTGGAATTGAATTTGAAATTTAAAATTTGATAGTGTATGTTTAATTTATGGAAAGTAAATCAATGATATATTGAAAATGAAAATTAAAGTAATGACAAGTGGAAAATAAATATATTTCAAATTATGACAAAATAACATGTGGCTAATCTTATGAGAAAAAGACATGTGGTAAAGTCATTTTTATTTATTAGAGTAGATGCACAATCAAAATAAAGAAAACCTTTCAAATTTTATATCGCTTACTCTTAATCATTATTCTTTTATAAAACACATTTCTATAAATGCATATAAATGTAAATATAATATAAGACATAGCACACAAGGGTAACACATTTAAATAAGTTTAAGTCGTGAAATCATCTTTAGCTTTGTATCAGGGACATGTATTCGGTAATACTCACCTCAATAGATTATGATTCTAATTTATTTTGCTTATATGGTCAAATGATCTCTTAATCATCACCCAATAATATGTTCAAAAGGATAAAAATGACTAAAATATCTTTCACAAACCCCCAACTTTCTTAGTCTTATGTTGCTTATTTTAACCCTAAATAGAAGTTTCGGAAATAATTGGAGGTCAAAGGCTAAGAAATGAAACTTTAAAGATCACTTATGAACATTACAAAATGTTACAGGGGCATGTAACTTTTTTCAAACCTTTTGGTCATTAGGTAAACGTGAGGGGAATATGATGTTTTTTAAGAAAAAAAAATAGTTATATATTACAACAAGGTAATCTAGAAAAATGCAAATCCAAGAAAATGAACAATAAAATTAGAAAAATTGTTGTTTTTTATTGGTAAAATATACTTTTGGTTTAAACAGAGAAAACCTAAAAATTGTAGGCATTTTTTAAAAATTAACTCTAAAATATAACTAGTAAATATTAATAAAAAATATATTAGAATCTATTATCGTATCAGTTACTTGTTTATCATTGTATTTATATTCCCTTCAATATAGGGATATGTATTGTATATATATTCATGCTTTGATACCATAAAACAAACTAAATATGGATTGTAATCTTGATTGCCTTTTCATTCATTAGAACATGAGTATATATACAATACATATGGTAATCCCTATAATAAAGGGAAAGATAAATATAATGACACTACTAGAAAAACAGCCTTTAATGACGCGCAAACAATGACACGCGGTGATTTACGATACGCAAAAGCGCACGCTCTAAAAATAATGTCATCTCTTCAAACTTTTGAAGGATAGAGGTCACGCTTTTGTGCGTGCCCTAAAATTAATGTCCAAGAAAAAAAATTAAAAACACGGAGGGCACTTAATTAAAAATGGGCGTCGTCTAGAAATGTCGCTTTATATTTTTTAAATGAAAGGCGCGTTATATTTTTTTGCAGCTGGGGGGAAAGAAAATCCCAAAAGTTTGAAATGCCGCCATTGTTATCCTCTATCTTATTTCCATCTTTCTTCTCTCTCTCTCTCTCTCACTCACTCTCTCTCTTTCTCTATCTCTCTTACTCTAATACCCAAAAAAAACCCTAATATCATCACAAATCCTCTTTTCTCCCACAACAAAATCGCAATATCACCAAATCTTTGATCCCGCAAGTAATCTGAGTTCACCTTTCAATTTCATTTGTCTCGCAAGTAATCTGAGTTCACCGGTGGCGTTCCTGACTGTATCAATGGAAGCGCTGCTCAAGTCGCTGACCAATTTCTTCACCTGCGTTTCGAGTTCCGTGAGATCAGTTCTCGCTTCAGTAGCAGAAGAAACAACTCTCGGCCCAAAAGATGATCTCCGCCATATTTGGTTTCGTGCTCTGTTTCCAAATCGAGGTGAAACTGCATGCTGGGAAGCAGCAATGGCAGCCTGAGGCTCTATGTCTCTATCTCCAGTGGCGATACAATGATGCACGAGTTTAAGAAATCGGAGGAGGGATTGAGAGAATTTGTCGCTTCCTCTGGTTTCTCTTTTGATTCTGGTAATGTTTATATTCGGTTTCTCTTTCTTCAAAATTCTTTTTCACATATTTCTTCCCATATGAGTTTATGATTTCAGATTTTTTCCATATGATTTTGATCTTAGTTTGTGATTTAGAATTCTCAATCTTCGGTTTCTCCTTTATCCACCAGTTCATGTGCCCGATTGGGTTAATAGTTATGCTAGAATTTGATCAATTTCTTTGAAATTTAGGGTGAATTAGGTTAGGGCATGAATAGGAAACACTATAAATGGTTTGACTAAGTCGACGTCTTCTTCTCCTGTATCAACTTGACACCTCAACTCTTCTTTTGCACTGATCTGCAATCTATACTAGGTTTGATTTTTTTTATTTACAGGTTTTGTTAGTAGACCATGTCTATTGTTACTCAAATTAAACATGTTGTATTTTTTTTATTACAGGATGTGGTTTGACAAATGGTTGTTGAAGGAGCACATAAGTTCAGAGCCACACAACCTCAACTTGGTTTTTTGTTCTTCTTTCTTCTTTAGCTCCTGAGGCTTGATTTCATTGAAGGTTTGTGCTCTACATTCTAAGAATGCTCTTGCATGGATTGATCTTTGTCATTTAAGTTCCAATAGTATCATGCCTTGAATTCTTCCTTAATGTGTTTTTGACTATGTAGGTTTGTTGGGTGCCAAATAGCATGGTCCAAGCATCATCTCGATGACTGTTTTCCTGATCTTCCTTCACATCTTATGATCATTTTTCCTTTTTAACATTATTAGTATTTTGTATTTCTATCATGATGAAGAACTTTTTGTCTTGTTATTTTCCCACTCAACTTTTTATTTCAACTAGTTCTAATTTTTTTTTTTTGCTTTTATTCAGGCTGGATTTTTTCAAGTACCTGATTCTGATAGGCTAGGTTCTTTCTTAGGCTGGATTTATTCAGGCTGGATTTGTTCAAGTACCTGGCCATATATATTCTAGCAAAGTCGGTATGCATTATTTAAGCCAAATAATTATGTTTGGAAGAAGATCCCAGCGTGCATTTTAATGCCATGGTGAAGCTGATTTTAAAATAATATTAAAATTTTCTTTTACTTTCTTTATTCTAGTTATTTATTTTTGATTATGAATTTGGATGTGATTACAGGGTGAGGCATTAGTAATAACTAAAATGAACCAAGGAAAAAGCTAAACAACCTGAAATAGGGATCCAGCCATGAACCAGACAGTGTCAAGCTCATTATACTCTTTTCTGATGCCTTCTGCTCTTTCAACAACTTCAGCCTGATAGGAGGGATGTATGTGTAATGTGTTTGTTATATTCAACAACACAGGGGTGTCTATTCTTAAATTCAAAACTTAGGATAGGAACATATATATACCTTTATTGGACTTCCTGTAGATAATTGAGCTCAGATTCAGACCATAAGAGTGGTAATTCAACAGCTAGCTGTCCCTTTCCACATTGACGATCAAGCTCTTTTATATATGGGTACCAGAAAGATTTTCTTACAGGAAGCAGGGGGTCTTTCATATCAACATGAAAAGTACCATGTTCCAATCATCCATACAGATATAAGAACTAGCAACATTCTACTTGATAGAGAATTGCAGCAAAAAATAGCAAATTTTGGGCTTATAAGACTGCTACCAGAAGATACGACTCATCTTAGCACAAAATTCTCAGGGACTTTGTATGTTTAAAAGTACATATAACTTAACTACTAATTCAATTTGATTAAAGTAAATTTTCAATAACCAATGTTAAATCTTTGCAGGAATAGTGGTTATGTAGCACCTGAACATTTTTGCCATTATTTGTAGGACTATAGCTGTTCACTTCACCAACCCATTCCATGTCAGCACACGTGTAGCAGATAAATGCAGTGATGGCACCTTGCTTTTGTAGGTATATTGATCTCAAGTCTTGTTAGGGTTAAATGCAAAAAAAAAAAAAAAATTATTTACTCACATTCCCAGGTGATACTCCACTCACAAGTGAAGGCTAACTTAACCATACACGATTCTTGGCTGGACCTAAAAGACGGTTTTACCCTTGCTGGTGAAAGTCAAAGTAATGGAAGACCAACATCCGCCTTCTTTCCACTTGTAGTTCCTTCTACATCAAGAGTCGGAATCTTGTTCACTATATCCCAACCCACAAATGGCAAGCATTATTTTATTTCTCATTTTATCACTCATCTTTAGAAAAAATAATCAATCTCTCTCTTTTTTTTTTTTTTTTTTTTTTTACAGATGAAGCGAAAGATATGAATCCTGATAGTGATACGATATTAAATATAAAATATAAAATATCTGGGGATAGAAATCATGGATCGCATACTCCTATGTTTGAGGATGAGTCTTCACAGATGTTGACTTTTAAGAGTGCTCTTGTTTTACAAAGACCAGTGTTGGAACCTTGTTTGGCAGTTGGTTTTCTTCCCCTTCCTCCAGAAGGCCTTAGAGTCGGCCAGCTTTTTACTATGAAGTGGCGAGTTGAAAGGTTGAAGTATCTCGAGGACGAACAATACGTAAGTTTCTAAAATTTTTACTTTTTTTTTTTGGCAATAAAAAAGTAAAAATGACTTAAATGTTAAATCATATATTTGATTTGCGAACAGGATGAGGTAGTATATGAAATAAACGCAAATTCTGAAAACTGGATGATTGCTGGGAGGAAGCGAGGCCATGCACCTCTCTCCACAAAGCAAGGTACTACTAACCTTTTATAATCCAAATCCTCTTTCAATATCTCAACATTTAATAAATTAATAAATTTTATATCTTGATTTCGAAACCTTGTTGTCTAAAAATAAACTTAATGTATACAGGTTCACGAATAGAGATTTCAATCCTATGCGTGCCATTGGTTGCTGGGTACATGCGGCCCCCACAACTGGAGTTACCGGACATTGGTGAGGGTAATATTAGTTGCAACCCAGCTGGGCCCCACTTGGTCTGTGTTTCCCCTCCACCTCTCAGCTCCTCCTTCTGTATTCCCATTCCCATTCCTGCTTAGAGATGAAATCGTGACTTTTGTAGGTGCTTTGGTGTGGTCTGTGTTTCCCCTCCACCTCTCAGCTCCTCTTCACTTATGTATGTATGTATGTATGTAGGTATGTATGTATGTATGTATGTATGTATGATTTTTATTAATACCTTATGTATATATATATGCAGGAATGGGAAGGATTAATTGAATTGATGGGAACTGAATCAAGAGCTGTAAGGGGTCTTGAATTTTTACACAAGTAAGTTATGGTTTGCTTTTTTTTTGGTTTATAAGAAAGGGGCTAGGGGTAAAATTGTCATTTTACTAACGGTGCGAGTAAGAGGGACCAAAATCACAACAAAGTGAAACAACAAGGACTAGAAGGTCAACTAAAGTCTTGCCTTTTGAAGGATCAAAGTCTTCAGTTGAACCAACTACAATTGTTAGTCCCTAAATATAGATTTCTTTTTTCTTTTCGTCCCTACAGTTTCCTTTTTGCATATTTGGCCTCTTCTCCAACGAAAATGACTATTTTTGGGTCCAAAGTGGAAAAAATCAGCTATACTCAAGGACCAAAACCTTTACAAGAAC
The DNA here is from genome assembly GCF_002870075.4 of Lactuca sativa. NCBI lineage: Eukaryota > Viridiplantae > Streptophyta > Magnoliopsida > Asterales > Asteraceae > Lactuca > Lactuca sativa. The sequence continues at coordinate 6,421,180 of NC_056629.2, forward strand.
CTCAAAAATAAGGACCAAAATTGAAACACAACTTTTCATTACAAGGGTAAACATGTCATTTTCTAATCCAAACTTTTTTCCTTTATGTAAATATAAAAATATATATTTTTCCCTCCCTGAAACAAACCTCAACAAGATGAAGATTGGAAGCACGGTTGAGGACAAAAGCAAACTCACAATTGTATTGTCTTATAGTTTTCTCAAAAGCTTCTTTAATGCTCACAACCTGCATGTTAATCAATTTTTATAGCATGCTCACAACGTATCTAGAAGTTTTGGAGGAAACGAGACACAAGCAAAAATAAATAAGCATGCTTATTTATTTAATTTACAATTTACAATACAATTGATAGATATATGAATCCATATGTTACTTAATTTTGTTCTTTTTTATTTTTAATATGTGCAGCATAGGGAGACATCAATGTCCTTCAAAACTATAGATGATGTCCAAGTCTTACTCTATGCAGTAAGTATTAAAGAAATAGCAATGCACTTTCATTCATTTGTTTCATATTTTTTTCACATTTCTCTAATGATATTTTTCCTTGAGTCATAGAATGATTGGCTCATATCTTGTTTTTTGATATTTATACGCAGTTTTTTTCTTACGTCGGTGGTGGCGAAGTTCAAGATTAAGGGAGACTTGTAATCATGTTTGGCTTTCCTTTCCAGTAAGAAACAGAGTTGTATGATTATTTGTTAGTTTTATAGGAATGTATAACACATGTTAGCAATGTATTATTTTTGTTTAACATTTGAATGATTTTTTATATGACATTATAATTTGTGCAATTTATTTTATATTATGCAATGGATTGTATTTTTTGTATATGGTATTTTATTTCTGTTATAAGAAATTAAATGAAAATTTAATTTAAAAATTAATAAATATATAAATTTTTTTTTTAAACATTTAAATTTACGATACGCAAAAATGTATGTCATCTTCATTTATGACATGGCCTTTCTTGACAGGGGCTTTCTTGATACGCATTGCGTGTCATTAACACGCGCGTCGTAAAGTTACGACACGCGAATGCGTGTCGTCTTCCTTTATGACAGGGCCTTCCTTGATACGCATTGCGTGTCGTAACCGCGCGTCGTAAATGCGCGTCGTCTCTCTTTATGACAGGGCCTTCTTGACACGCATTTGCGCGTCGTCTGAGCGTTTTACGACGCGCAATGGGCGTCGTAAAAGGCCTTTTTTCTAGTAGTGTGATAAGCAAGAAAATGATACACGATAATATCTTCTAATAAGATGTATATTGGATAAAACAAACTAGGTATGAGACCCATGTATTACATGAATTTAGTTAAAAGAAAACACTAAATATAAATTCTAAACATTTGAGAATTTTGAATTTATAAGAAAAATGAGAAAAATATTGAATTATAAAAATTAAAGTATTTTTTTTCTCTATATTTAAACAAATAATTTAGATAAATAAATAAAGGAAATTAATGAAGCTTTAATTTAGTAATTTTGAAATTAAAAGGAAAGTTCATTAAGGAAATTAATATGAATTTATTATTGCATTTAGATACTATGTGAAATTTAATAAAATAGAGAAAACATAAAATGACATGTGACATAAAAATTAATTCAAAATAACCACAAAATGACATTTGACAAATTGAATAAGAGTGTGACAAATGATAAAAAAAATCTTCGTTTATTAGAGTATATTAGTTTTTTGTTTGTAAAAACACCTAATCTTTTACTTTAAAAAAGTCCATGTTCATACAATAAAACATGTATATTAAATCCATTAATAATCGTATTATACAGGTCCTCTAAAAACAAGCTAAAAGCATACATTCATTAATCATCGTATTATATAGGCCTCTAAAAACAAGCTAAAAGTTGCAAACTTGCCAAAGCGAATTTCCATAATAAATTTCTTCAAGAAAAATCTCAGTTATCCTATTATATTTTACATTAGGTGTGAGACCTATGTATTACAAATGTTTATTTAAAAGAAAGTTTAAATATAAAATTCAAAATATTTGAAAAGTTTAAATTTATAAGAAAAGTAAGAAAAATATTGAATTATAAAAACTAAAGTGTTTTCTTTTTTCTCTTTTCAATTTAAACAAATAAATTAGATAAATAAATAAAAGAAATTAATGAAACTTTAATTTAGTAAATTTGAAATCAGAAGGAAAATTCATTAATGAAATTGATATGCATTTATTATTAGATTTAAATAATATGTGAAATTTAATAAAATAAAATAAACCATAAAATGACATGTGAAATAAAAATTAATTTAAAATAACAATAAAATTACATGTGACAAAATAAATAAGAATATGACATTTGACAAAAAGATCTTTATTTATTAAGGTAGAAAATTGGATTAAGATTCATTGTAATTGTTATTGTGTATACAACATTTTAATAGACGATGATTTTGAAAAAAAGACCTCTTAAATTTAGTTGTTTAACGCTTTGGCTCGTTTAAAGTCGGATATAATCTTGGGAATATGAGTTATTAAGGTAATTAACTTTTCGGTATGTTTACATCTGGGTAACTATCTTTTTTTGTGCACATGTAGGTAACAAACTTATTGGAAGTGTTCACATATGATCATTATGACCTGCTATAGCAGGTTAAATCCTGGATGTGAATGCTTTCAACAAGTTCGTTACATAGATGTGTACAAAAGAAATAGTTACCCAAATATGAACAAAATGAAAAGTAAATATTAAATTAAACGAATGGTCCTTGTGGTTTCGGGGAATTTGTGTTTTTGGTCCCTAACTTATTTTTTTTACTTGGATGGTCCCTACTGTTTATTTTTGTTGCGCGTTTGGTCCATGTCTTACCTAAAAAGACTATTGTGTCCTTATTAATTTATTTTTTAATTAATTTTCTTATTTATGTATTTATTTTTTACATATTTAAAAAAATTAATAGACCACACATATTTGTATCTCCTCGGTTGATCCCTACTATTTATTTTTTAATTAATATAATTTTTTAACTCGGATGGTCCCTACTGTTTAATTTTGTTACGAACTTGGTCTTTGTCTTACCTAAAATGACTATTGTGCCCTTATTATTATTTTTTTAATTAATTTTCTTGTTTATGTACTTATGCTTTATATATTTAAGAAAAATTAGTAAACCCCTACATATCTGTATCTCCTCATCATCCCATCTTTCATCATTCTCAACTTCTATTTATTTTCCATCTTTAGTGATATCGACGTCTTCATCATCACTTTTTTTTTTCAGTCCTTCAACTCCGTCGAATCAAAACCACAACCCACTAAAGATGAAGAGACAGTAGGTTATGGTGTTGGTTCGCCAGAATTGAAGTACCAAAATAAGAAGGATGGTGAAGACGTCGATGTTACTAAAGATAGAAAAAAATAGAAGATGGGGAGGATGAGATGGTGACCGGTAAGACCTAAATTAAAATTCTCAAATGTGGTTTTAGGTTTACGGTGAGGAGAAACATATATGTGGGGTATATTAATTTTTTTATAAAAAATAAATACATAAATAAGAAAATTAATTAAAAAAATTAATAAAAAAAAGGAAAAATAGTATTTTTAGGTAAGACAGACCGAACGCGTAACAAAAATAAACAGTATGGATCATTCGAGTTAAAAAAATTAATTAATTAAAATTAAACAGTAGGGATCATCCGAGAAGATACAAATATTTGTGGTCTATTAATTTTTTTAAATATGTAAAAAATAAATACATAAATAAGAAAATTAATTAAAAAATAAATTAATAAGGGCACAATAGTCTTTTTAGGCAAGACAGTTACCAAACGTGCAACAAAAATAAACAGTAAAGACCATCTAAGTTAAAAAAAACAAGTTTGTTACTTAGTTACCCTATGGATATACTGAAAAGTTAATTACCTTAATACATTATATTCCCTATAATCTTTAACAAAATTAACCATGAACGAGGTCGTGAACATTTTTTCTTTTTTACTTGAATTGACCTCTCCGTGTCATTCAATCACAAACATATTATGGGGGTGTTTGGGGTTGCTTTTTAGGCTAAAAAGTCATTTTATACAAAAGATCTTTTTGACTTTTGGCTTTTTACAAAAGATGGTTTTAAAATGTGTTTGGTTTATCTTTTGAAAAGTTAAAAGCTAAAATACTAAAAGTCACAAAAAGTCACTAATTTATGACTTTTGAAACGGCTCATTTTTGTTCTTGCCAAAAGTCACAAAAAATTGATCTAAAAATGATTTCTTAAGTTACCAAACATCTTTTTTTACTTTTAGCTTTTCCAAAAAGTCAAAAGACCATTTCAAAAGCAATCCCAAACACCCTTTATAAGCTATAAAAACTCAAATACTAACACGATTTCTTTTGATTTAAATTTAGCAAATAAATAGATAAATACTTAAATATATAAAATAGCAATATAATTGTATTTATTTATATACTATCTTTTTGTTTATTTAGTATGATATTATACTTTTAATTTTTTATATTAAGGAATGTATTTAAAAAAAAATATCTTGTGATGCATCATTGTCAAGTTTTTGATTTTTTGTTATTATAATATTGTATTATATAACTCAATAATGTGGAATTGTGGATTCTTGATTTAACCATTTTTTTTTCGATTTTTTGTTATTATAATATTATATTATATAACTCAATAATGTGGAATTATGGATTCTTGATTTAACCAATTTTTTTTCAATAAAAGGAAGGAAATTCTATTTTGAATATTCGCATCTTTTGCTTTAACATCTCATTAAGCGTTGATTGTTCCCGTTTCTTCCTTCGTCTTCTTCATCAAGCTGCGTACAGTTTTCTTGTTTACCAACCATGCCTTGTTTCCCGTAAGAGGTACGTTTTTATCTCACTTGTAACAGACCGTTTCTTTCATGATTGGATCTTCTTTTCCGATTTGATTTCATTTACTCTGCTGTTCTTTATTCCATTTTGTTTATATGGTTGATTGCTTATTCGTGCCCTCATATGTTAGTTCATCATGAAAACAAAGGCAAGAACGAGTTTTTCTGATGCATAAAAACGTTCTTTTTATTTGCATATGGAGTCATTTGTTCGAATATTTGATAGTTTGCAGACTGATAAATTTTCTCCTATTTTAATTTTGGAATTCTATGCTCTTAAATCAGGACTATTGTTCATGATTCCGGCTTAAGCATAAGTAAACTTCAAATTGAGTCTGTGTTTTGGAATGTTTATATGATGCAAAAACGAAGGGTTTTTAGGGTTTTCCATATGATTCATAAATCTTGAATTTGCTCCTATGAAACTTTAGCTTCAGTTCCGTAAAAGGAGAAAACCAGAATACTTTGTTATTTTGGAATCTAGAAATTAGAAAATCCACGTGTGTTTATCATTAGTCTCTTATTAGAAGTTTTTGAGATTAATTGTTGTGTAGACATGAAAAGTTACAGAAACGAGGCTTCTTTTTAAGTGCTATTATTTACACTGCTGTTTTTAATCAGATTTATTGATGCCATCAAATGTTAATTCAAAAGGAGTTATTTCTGACGAAAAAAGCTGGTTCTTTATACTTTATTTCCAATTCATGTCGACTGATTTGTACAAGTTTTTTGATCACATCATTAGTTTTAGTTGCATACAAGAAGGATAACTTTCTCCCTACTTTTGAAATTTGATGTCTGTAAAGTGGAACAATTGTTCATGATTCCAGCTTATCTGTAAGTATTTTTGAAATTTGTGTCTGTATGTGGACTTTTGAATATGCTACAAAAAGTTATAAATGCTTTTGTTTGATTGTTACTCTGTGATGCAGTTCAAATAAGCAATTTATCAGTCTTGGACTTGTTCTACAATCCTATATACAACATCTAGAACCTAAAACCTATTGATAGTATATAAAGTCAATGAATATACATGGATAAAAAAGAGCATATCGCGATATTTACCACAGCAAGTCTTCCATGGATGACTGGAACGTCTGTTAATCCTCTATTCCGTGCTGCATATCTTGCAAAAGATGGACACAGAAAGGTTACTTTGGTCATTCCATGGCTATCTAAGAATGATCAAGAATATCTATACCCTGACAAGATAACTTTTGATACACCCAAAGAACAAGAGAAATATGTCCGTGAATGGATTGAAAAAAGGACTGACCTTTTGTGTACTTTTGATATACGTTTTTATCCAGGGAAGGTAAATTCTGCAAAGAGTTTTTTTTCCATGATAATTCAAAAATAGCCCCTGTGGTTTGCAGTTCTTATTGGTTTTAGTCCAAAAATGTATTTTTTTTTCCTTTCAAAAATGGTCCTTATTAGCATGTTTTATTCTGGTTTTGGTACCTGACTTTAACAACATCTTCAGTTTAAGTCTGTTAAATCCTTGTAAAATGACGGGAAGGGTAAAATAGTCATTTTATACATACTTGATGGATCATAATTAACGGTGTTAACCCCAAGGACCAAAACCAAAACCAGAATGAAACCTGTCAAGAAGAAGTATTTATTAAAAAGATTCCTTTTTTGACCCAACCAAGGAAAATTGCAAACTTCAGGGTACCATGTTCACTTTTTACTCTAATTTTTGAACTAATTTGAGTAAATACTTTTGTGATTTTTGAAGTTTTCTAGAAGTAAAAGAAGCATTCTTGCTCTTGGGGACATAACAGAGAGCATTCCGGATTCAGAATCAGATATTGCTGTTCTTGAGGAACCCGAGCATTTAACATGGTATCACCATGGTAAAAGATGGAAGATTAAATTCCGCCTTGTTATAGGAATTGTTCATACGAATTATTTGGAGTATGTGAAAAGAGAGAAAAATGGACGTGCCTATGCATTTCTTCTCAAGTACATGAATAGATGGGTGGTCGATATATATTGTCACAAGGTAATTATTACTGGAAAAAACATAGTTTCTCATGTTCTTGCATAGATTGATTGCCTTTGGGCCTCTTTCTTTTTTACTTAATGTATTTTCCCTTCTTTTTTCCTCCCAACTCCTCTCACATTGAAAATTGTTTGTTGGAAGAAAAGAAACAAAGCTTTATGTATATACAATGACTGTTTCTTGATGACACATCACAAATCTTTGTGACAGGTGATACGGTTATCTGGTGCTACACAGGATCTCCCAAGATCAATTATCTGCAATGTTCATGGTGTTAACCCTAAGTTTCTTGAAATTGGGATGAAAAAGAGAGAAGAACAGAAGGCGTTTTCAAAAGGTGCATATTTTATTGGGAAAATGGTGTGGAGTAAAGGCTACAAGGAGCTGCTTGAGCTTCTTGGTGATCATCAAAAGGAACTTGATGGACTTGAAGTTGATTTATTTGGCACTGGTGAAGACTCTGTTCAGATTCAAGAAGCTGCTGAGAAATTGAATTTAACCATTAGGGTTAATCCCGGACGTGATCATGCAGACCCTTTGTTTCACGAGTAAGTAAAATGACCATTTTACCCTCTTTGTTTACAATTCTTTAAATTATTGAATCTGATTGGTATGACAGCTACAAAGTGTTCATGAACCCAAGCACAACCGACGTGGTCTGCACAACAACAGCAGAAGCATTGGCCATGGGCAAAATCGTCATTTGCGCAGATCACGTCTCGAACGAATTCTTCAAGCAGTTTCCCAATTGCCGAACCTTCAAGGACGGGGACAGTTTCGTCAAAGTGACACGCCAGGCGCTGACCGAACAACCTGCCCCACTGACCGATTCACAAATGCATGAGCTCTCATGGGATGCTGCCACCACAAGGTTTCTGAATTGTGCAGAGCTAAACAAGGCGCCCGAAAAGAAACCCAAAAAATCAGATTCCAAAACCAGTTTTATGACATCATCATTGAGTTTTAATAGGAATCTTGAAGACGCATCTGCTTTTATGCATTTTGTAGGGACCGGGTTCGTGAGCCCCGTCCCGAATGAAGAACAACGTAAAGAGCTCGGGTTGACCACTCCGAGTAAAAAAGACGGATTTACCCTTTGGAAAGGTGCATAATGAAGTTGTTTATGTATGTCTTGCTCGTTTGTTCTTGACTTGCATCTCTTTATTCGTTTTCGTTGAATTGTTATTTATTAGTGATCTTGTAATTTACAATTCTTTGTGTGATAACTTGTATTTATCTTTTTGACCTTTTGATTGTAATGTGATTAGCAATTTAGGATGTAATTTGAAAATTAAGGCCCGTTAATAGACTTTAACATGACATGACAGAGCATGACTATCTTGTCTTGTACTAGGTTTGGCATTGGACTTACAAAATTGGAAATGAAAAAACTGTTATTTTTTATCCCACTCAAAAAAGGTGTAGCAAAGTGCGGCAATTTCTTATTTGAGCAAAATACGTTATACATGAATACCTTTTTTTTTTTATCATTTTAGTTGGGTGAGAAGATAAATTGCAATTTGTGTGTCATTGGTTTTAGTCTTGATCCGATGCACGCCTTAGACCGGAGGGAGTGGTGCCACACTCCCTCCTTTTACTACAGTTTGTTACAACACCCAAGGAGTGGAAGAGGGAGAGAAAGAAGAGAGAGACAGAGAGATAAAGGAAGAGAGAGAGAGAAAGGGAGCGCTCCCAATTCTTACCGCAGTCTCAAAACCGCATTTTGAAACCGCAGGGAGGGGGCGGTGTTTCAATGCCACATCAGCTGAAACCGCACCCCACACCCTCTAGTCTTAGAGTTTAGAGGATCAATATAAGGTGCATTTGAACTCCTCTTTCCTTTCCAACTTTCAAGACAACAACACTTTGCTAAAGTCAATAGGCTGTATAGACTTGTCTTTAACATAATAATATACAAGTTACATAAAATTCAAGAGCAAAATGTCTTACATGATGGTTTTTGTATTGTACCTATATATACTTACATATGGTTTTTAACATTGAATTAATGAAACAAATTACATTTCTGATGGAAGATCACAACCACAATCACAATTTTATGCATGCTCAATCATGGCTTGATTGCTTCCAACCACCCATATTCCCATCTGTTGGATCAAAATCTCGACTTCTCTGAAACATTTAAAAAAAAATCGTTCATTATTGCTCATGTGAATGCTACAATATCTGCAAGTAATGAACAACATGAACCTGGGCTGTAAAGTTAAGGCCAACTCTAATCTCTCCACAGTATGCATCGTCCTTCATTACATTATATGATTTTGCTGGGATGTCTCCATCATGAAACAATGCATCCAACGAGATACTAAACAAGTTCACAACATCACACATTCAATCCGGTTTTTCATGTCCAATTTGTAACACAAGACATAACATGCCTTTAACATTCATTGAACTGACTTATGTTAATAGGACAAAAATTCGCCAAAAAAATAGAACAGGGCCTTGCACTCGCCCTCAAACCCCTAGGAGTGCAGAAAACCCAAACTTTAAATTTTATACTTATTATTATTATTATCATTATTATTATTATTATATGTAAATAAATGAAAGAATATATGCAACTTACCTAGCATGGCCAACAAGATCATCTGCATTACCGGTATCGCTATCCATTATTTTGATCTTTAAATCCGCTGTCTCTTTACTCGAAACATCAAACAAAAATGTCTCGTTCCATTCAGGGTTAGATCCTTTACCTACATATTATTAACATATACGTATGTTTTTTATATATATTTTAAACATTCGTTCTGGTATATCACAAAAACCTATAAAAAAAAATACGTGCCTGATGCAACATTGCTTTTCTTTTCCTGACTCCTGTACGTTATAATAACATATGGGTCCATGTTGCCTGCAACAAATTAATCAACTTATATATACTCTTCTTTTATAATTAAACGATCCCTATAAATTAACATGCAAATTTAAATTAATCTGTTATTTGAAAGGGCTTACATAGGACATCCGCGTTCTCCAGGCCTTTGGCGCTTACGACAAGAACTTCAAGCGTTCCTTCTGGCATGATTAATGGTAAGATAACAAGATTTCGATTTTTTTTTTTTGGGAGTTTTTCTCCTCTATGAAAGAAAAGACTGCTTCAAAATTCAAATATATATATTTATGTGTGTTGTATTATTGAAGGTCGTGAGACATATTCGGTGGTTTTAGAAGTGAAAAAAAGAGAGGATAAATTTATTTCAATTTACTATTTGAAATGGAAAACCTCATAAAATCTAGGAGTGTAGCTAGGGTCAGATTTTAGAAATTTATTGAAATAAAATGATAAATTTTCTTTGGCTGTGTCTGGTTTTGCAAAAAACAGAGCTTTATTCTGGTTTTGATTATATTGAGATTAAAATGACTAATTTAACCACTGTATTTTTCATTTAATTTAATTAATTATAATTATTAAAAATGATATAGGAGCCATCTTCTTTTTAACTTCACCACCATTACAGAATCATATTTTATCCATATTTTTATTGTATCCATCATCAACGCCTAGTAACAACGATATGAAAATGTATAATTATCGAAGTAGAACTTCCTCGTATTAATTCAATAACACATATAAAATCAATGCGGCAACAATGCAGACGAGTTGTTAGCAGTGGGGGTAACCCTAATCGCTAATTTCTGATGGGAATTGCAATGTGGGCCTATTGTGCAGATGTAAAAATGGTTGCCAAGGCTGTTAATGGTGAATCTAGCGGGGCTGGTGGTATGGAGCGAGATGGGGTTTCCGGCGTCGCAGTTCCGATACGCCTCCTTCGTCACTTCTGCAACAGTATGAGATCCGTTGGCGAAATTAAAGATAAGCGCGTCATTGAATTTGAAGACATTGTGCAGTGACCAAATAATGTAGAAGTCATCATTTGGTGGCACGATCCACCCGAAGGAATCGCCGACGACATGCTCTCTTGCCGCCGATTGATAGAACTCCATTGATGCAACCACCATCGCCATTAGCAGAAGCAAGATTGACTTTAGTTTAGCCATTTTTGATCGTTTTTGTGTTCGTATTCTCAGGTTGCCCCAAAATGTTGGACTATTTTGTAGATTAAAGCTTGTCTGATGGCATGGGAAAGTAAGTTTTGGGTATATTTATAGGAATGTAAAAGTTGTAGGTATTTATTGCAAAATTTAATGCTGGTGTTATTAATGTTTGATTTTCGAGATGAAAAAAATACTTACTATTTTTAAAATACGATTACATGTGTAAAGATATTATACGATACTCTTACCAAGATAATCACTAAATTACCATCCATTTCTATATATATTTAAAATACGATTACATGTGTAAAGATATTATACAATACTCTTACCAAGATAATCACTAAATTACCATCCATCTCTATATATATTTAAAATACGATTACATGTGTAAAGATATTATACGATACTCTTATCAAGATAATCACTAAATTACCATCCATCTTTATATATATTTAAAATACGATTACATGTGTAAAGATATTATTAGATACTCTTATCAAGATAATCACTAAATTACCATCCATCTATATATATATATATATATATATATATATATATATATATATATATATATATATATATATATATATATATATATATATATATATATATATATATATATATATATATTAGTTTATAACCCGTGAGAACGACGGTTATAAAATTAATCAAACTTTTATAGTAAAAACTCAAAATTATTAATAAGTTATTTTAAATAAAATATTAATTTAAGAGATATTTTTATTAGTTATGTGAAATTGTAATCATTGATTCAAATAAATATATAAAATTAATTTTTAATATATATTAGATATTTTTTATTTGTGAATTAATGAAAATAATAATTTAAAATTTAAAATTTAAAATAAAATCACATTAATGAGGAGGTCTAATAAATTTAAAATGGAAAACTAATAAATTGACAAGTGGCAACATTAATTAAAATGTCTAATATGATGACACATGACAAAAGAGGTATTTTTTATTAGTATATATATATATATATATATATATATATATATATATATATATATATATATATATATAGGTTCAGGTTCATTTGAGACCATTCTAATTTTGTAAGACCGTGAGACCAAATCTAAAAATAATTTTAAAATGCAAAATAAATAGAAAAATCCAAAAATTCTTTTTTTAAATATTATTTTCGGAACTTCAATTAACTAAAAAAAATCCTATTTTTTTTTAAATATTGTATAAATAAAAAAAATCCTTTTTTTTTTAAAAAATACGTGAAATATTCTAATAGAATATTACACTAACATATTCTAAAAAATAATTTTAAAATGCATAATAAATGGAAAAATCTAAAAATTCTTTTTTTAAATATTATTTTCGGAACTTGAATTAACTAAAAAAAATAAAAAAAATTCCATTTTTTTTGAAAAGTATGTGAAATTTTCTAATAGAATATTACACTGTACATATTCTAAAAAATAATTTTGAAATGCAAAATAAATGGTAAAATCCAAATATTATTTTTTTAAATATTATTTTCGGAACTTGAATTAACTAAAAAAAATAAAAAAAATGCATCTCACGGTCTCACAAAATTAGGTCGTCTCACATGAACTCAACCCTATATATATATATATATATATATATATATATATATATATATATATATATATATATATATATATATATATATATATATATATATATATATATATATTCAAGCCAATGGGTGTGGCCACAATTTGATACACAACACAAGTTTTTCGTTTATGAGTTTTGGAAATTCATGTTTTGTGTCTAATTGTGTGGACATGAATTTTAAATTTGTGTTTCGTGTCTTACGCGTTTTAAACATGAGTTTACTTGTTTAAATATGAACAAGCGACACATATAAACATGTATAAACACACGACACAACATATATACATGAATTAAATCCGCATAATGTAATGATTATCTGTGTTTTTGTATAACACGGTTAAAATGTGTTTATCCGTGCGTATCGTGTAAATTTGTGTTTGACACATATACATGGTACACACAGAAATTGTCATTTATGCCTCACACTTTATTGTTTAGGCCATTCAATATATTTTGCAACGCCGCATGGGTTGCGATGAGGTGACAAGATGCACACCACCTCTGTCTTGACGTGGCACCGCACACTGTGGTGAAATGTGGTTTACACCACATAAAGGAACACTCGTTTGCCCTGTTATGTGTCTTTCTTTCTATTATTTTTTATATCTATTTCTTGTCTTTATATCAATTAAAAAATGTTTTTTTTAAATAATTAATAAATAAATAAATATGGTGATATAGAGTGGTGAATATTTTATAATGGTATTGTGTGAATGTAATGATGACGTGACAACAAATTTGATGTGATGATGTTGTGAGTATACCTGAGAATCCTTTGAAATAACCTTATATAAAGTGTGTTTGCTCGATGACCCTTAAAAGTGGACCACTTAAGAGTGTTTTCCTTTCCTTTTCCCCCTGAATTCAATTTTATAAATACCAAACACAATCAATTTTTCAACATCATAATGTGACGAAATGGATTTATCTAAAAACCAGTTCAATCAGACTAGTTAAACCGTTAAAAAAACATTTTTTATAAGCATATATATTGAATCTTTAAAAAAAACATACAACAACCAATTTAAAATTAAAAATGCACTCCGACTAATCACTTTTAATTCATTAGTTGAGTTATAAAACCGTCAACCACAAAATTATTTCAAAGGATTCTCTCATTTTACTATTTATAAGACATCATCTCCTATTTATTTCATTTATTTAGTAAAGTACAACGGATTATGCATATCAATGTTATATTTCTTATATCTATGGATGCAGTAGAGTTTCTTAGTATAGTACAATAGATCATGTATAACAATGTTATATCTCCTAGATCTATGGATGTAATCTTCAAAAAAATTGGTTTTACCATACAAAAAGGTTTAGGGGTTGTTTCGCAGGATTTGAATTTTTAAGATCTGGATTTTTAAGAGGTCTGAATTTCTAAGAGGGTCTGAAACTTTAAGATCTGAATTTTTAACATGTTGTTTGGTTGGAACCTCTGAATTTCTATGATGAATTATAAAATGACCATTTTACCCTTCAGTGTATTTTTTTTTGTTGAATTCAAAGTTTATATTTATAAAATAACCAAACCAACTTCTTACATAATTATAAAAAAATATAAACACAATACAAAATCCAAATTAAATAAAAATCAAATCAAACATAAATACTTGACAAAAATCAAATCAAACAATGCTCTAATATAAAGAGATGAAAGTATGATGTTATAATAAATAAATCAATAAAAGTACATTGCTAGTTCATGTATTTAATCCTTACAAAAACAATCTTACAATAGCTATGAAAACAACTTGAACTCTATGCTTATATGGATCACATTACATGTATACAACCCCATTCATTCTTTGTGTTCCAAATCAATGATATGTTGTTAGCTACTGGTGATTGTCTTGAACCCTTCTTCACCAACAGTATCCTACTGTATAAGCATCCTTTAAAGAACAACATATTTTTCAAACTTGATTTTTTAAAGTTCACAGATCAAATATACAATTTCATTCACCAAACATATGTATCTTTGTGGTCTATTTCAGATTCCCCAAACAATTAGTTGTTTTATCATCTTCTATCTTAAGATTTCAAACAATAATCATATTTTCTTGAACCTTGATACTAGTAATTACAGGTTTTATCAAATTTTATCATCTTCTATGTAATATAAACAATTTGAGATTTGTAGAAGAAAACTATATATTTCTAAGAATCGGTTTTCATGTACCTGCCAAAGAGAAACAAGTTTGTGTCTTTGTGATAGTCGATTATCAAAATCTGTAATTTTAACCAATAGATTATCACCCTATATCAATCAATAAGAAACTTGCATAATCAATCAATCGATTATCGGAAGTTAGAGCTCTGACTAAAATCAAAGAAATTGTTCATAAAGGAAGAACGATAAGCGGACCTGCAATCATCAGAGCTGGAGGCGAAGATGCTGCAGGCGAAGGTTGCGTCGAGGTGTAGTCGGAGGTTGTGTCTTAGAGAGATGTAGTCGGAGGTTGCGTCGAGGTGTAGTCGGGGAGCAGCTTCGCGGGCGAATCAGGTTGTGAAGGGAAGAAGAATCGCACAGAGGGGGAGGAGAAGAGGAGGCGTGTTTTGGTGAAGGGTCGATGTTAGGGTTTATTGGGAACGCGTCTTTTTTGTTTAAATTCAAATGATGTTTAATATCTGAAAAATTAAGAGGTATTTAGAGTTTTAAAAGGTAAATATTAAGAGGCAAACAAACAATCTTAATCTAAATTTTTAAGACATTGCCTCTTAATTTTTACAATTAAGAGGTAAACAAACAGCTCCTTAGTGGCGCAACTTGTTACCCGTTTATCTTCTTATTTGTTGTACGGTGATAATTAATATGAGCCTATTAAAAAATAGATAATTATAATATTGTGATACGTTTGTTAAAATTACTATCGAATAGATTAATGATGCGTTATTATTAGTTAGAATAACTATACGTTATAAATATATGTTCTTGAATTAAATAATGTTTGTCCAGCTATAGTCTTTTAATTTTTTTTATGCCAGTCTTAAGTTTTTTAGGTATACAATTTCTACTAAATATTGAAAATTTAGGTGGATAAAAAAAAAACAAACCTACCGAATACTAAAATTGCCATGTGAGCAGCTACTTTATAAATGATTATATAGTGTCTTGAAAAAAATGGTTAGATTTTATAGATATTGATACATTTTTGGAGTATATTGAAAGTAAGAAAACGTTGTTGATCACTTGATTGTCATTACAAACATCCAATTATGTTAAGCATATTTTATATAAGGACAATCACAGCATAGCTTTAAAATTTAAAGGACTGAAATTGCACATTAAACAAAATTAGAGCTGATTATCACCGTAGGTTGTTTGATACAAATCTGATCAAGAAAGAGCAACAAATCATTTGGGGGGAAATGGCGGCAACCGTCGTATCGAAAGAGATGCCTCCGGAAACCGTCGCAAAGGTCACTGGATTCTTCATGAGCGTCGGCGGTGGCTCCGTAGTTCCAGAGAAGTATGAAGGCGAGCGAGTCCACCCCGATTTGATCCGAAGCCTGCTTAAAGTTCAACACATCCATCGTGGCCGGCTAACCTGCATCCTCACCGTCAAACCATACGTTTGCGTAATTTATCTCTCTCCCTCTATCTCTATATATATCTCTCTCTCCCTCTATCTGTGATTACAGTTCTTTGATAATGATTTATTTCCCTCCCTCAATGTTTCTATTTATTTCTGTAATTTGTGGTTATTTTGGTAAATTCGAATTTGGTCAAACTATAGATCGAGGTCACACGATCGTTGGAATAAGTTCGAAAATTCAGTCGAAATCTCGATTTAGTTCCTCTATAAATGGTGGAATCTCTATCATCAATTCAGTTCATATGAATAGTCGAATTTAACCTAATAAAGTGATATTAACTTCCAAACTCGTGTTGAAATTTGGGTTTATGATGCTGTAATGTCATGTTCATTGTTACTTCAGAACGCTTACAACACTTTACATGGAGGAGCAGTTGGATCAATAGCAGAGATTGTGGCCATAGCTTGTGCTAGAACTGTTGTACACAAAGATAAAGAGCTTTTTCTTGGTGAATTGAGCGTCTCTTATCTAGCTGCTGCTGTGAACCAAGTATGTGTTTGATCCAATTAAAGCTGTTGTGATTATCGAGTATTGAGTGTTGATATGATATTGAAATGCGAATTGTTTGTATATGAATGAACAGGCAGAAGTGATGATTGATGCGTCTGTGGTGAGGAGTGGAAGGAATTTGACAGTAGTTGCTATAGAGTTCAAGCTAAAGGATAAGGAAATATTGACTTACTTGTGTCGTGCTACCTTCTATAACATGCCTGTTGCAAACCTATGAGGAATATTAATATATTATACAAATATTACAGATTAATTGTAATATATATCTCAATTATGTGCTTTATTTCATCATGTTATTGTGTTTTAAGTTATTGAAACATAAAAATCAAATTTAATATATATCAGGAACTACTAGTAACTCAATTTATAATATAATACAAGTAACAAAACCTTTGAACTAAAGGTGTTATGATTACCAAACATCCGTGACCAAATTTTAGTTTGGATTAGGAACGATCTTCAGGGTTCATATTGTGGTTTTACCTGTTGAATGTCCACCTACACGATGAGGAAGATCTATCAATGTTTTAATGCATTCTAGTACCAAGAAAATCATAATAATGACGTTTTTCCCATAGTAATGACCCTTAACTCTTCTCGTTAACCAAGAAGCCATCAAAGGGACAAACTTTGCAAGAAACAAAATATTTGAACTAAAAGGTGTTATAATTAGCAAACATTTGGGACTAAATTTAATTTAAGTTGGGGATAATTGTCAAGGGTCATATTGTGTTGAAGGTTCACTCACACGATGAAGAATATATATCAACATTTTAATGCATTCTAGCACCAAGAAAATTTTCATAGAGACCTTTCTCCCCTAACAATGACCCTTAACTCCTCTTGTTAACTAAAGAACCAATAAGCTATAGCTTAACTTCTATTTATAAATAATTAAACCAAAGATTAAGAAGCACAGTTATAGAATATGACATTTCCACATAAAGTTTTTGTTGGCTTTGGAGGTTTAGAAATGTATTTTGTTTTGAGTTTTTAATATATTAAGTGGTTATCGTTTAAGCTTCGAATCACCATCAAATGAGTACAAGGAAAAAAGTCAAATACAAAGGATGAGTGTTTTATCTAGGATTAAAAGAGCTTTCAATCTAAAAACGTCACTGAAACCATCTTTTTGAACCCTTCTGAAACCTGCTTTATGGCATCTTAGATCCTTCTGAATGAGAAAGGAAGAATAAGGGGGAGAAAAGGGAAGAAGTGAGTAAATTGAAGATCTATTGATGGCGGCAAGGATGTTTGATTATGCAACTAAGAAAGATAGATGTTGAACAAGAAGAACGATAGAGAAGATAAAGGGTCAATGTGAGAGGGTGGAAAACCACGTCAGCCATTAAGCTCAGTCAGCTACCACAATGGCAGCCATGTGGTGTAACGTCCGCAATTTCGGGCTAGACGTTTAAGATATAATAAATAATCTTAGCTACAGATGTATCGTAATTAATATCTCGTGGATATAAGGAGCGCTTAAATCCAACTTCGTATGAAAAAGTTATGCTTCTTCGAAATTTCACGATCAACCCAACACATATATGTGCGTCATAAAAAGTGAATCGAAGATAGGTTGCTTATTATCGTAAGTAAACAAAATGAAAGTTGTAGTATTCGTAAAAGCGAAAACGTACATATATTAAGAACGGCTAAATCTGACTTCGTATGAGGAAGTTATGATTTTTCGAAGTTTCAATATAGCAGTGTGCGACACATATATCGAAATTTAAATTTGTTGAGTGTTAGCCAAAACAATCTAAACGAGAATTGAAGATCTCGTAAATATGAACTCGTTGATATAAAGACAGTCAAGAATGAAGTTCGTATGAAAGAGTTATGATTTTCGCATGAACTTTAATAGTCTAATCTCTATTAAAATATGAATTTAAAATGGAGTAAGAATTTGCTGTTGTGATCTAAAGGAAAGTTGTAGAGCTCGTATGTAAAAGTTATAGCCATCCAAGATGTGCAAAAATTACTTAGTCTGATGGTGTGGCAGCTGTTGGAGGTGGCACGTGTCCATGTTATGTTGTTCCATTCTCTGCGAGACAATGTGACGTGGCACCACGAGATTGAGACACATGGCAGCTTCTAGAAGAGGCAGATGAAGACACGTGTGTGTGTGTGTTCCATTGTGTGATTGAAGCTTGAAAAGAGGATTTTGGAGAGAGAAGGCTTAGAGGAGAAGGGTATTGGAGTAAGTGGAGTGTGGAAATCAGCTCTTATCTCAGTCATCGTCTTCTGGAGGTAACCAAATCGCCTTTCTTATTGTGAATCTCTTCCATTGTTGAGTTTTAGGGTTTTTGGTGAAGTATTAAGTTGAAAGGTTGAGCAATGGGCTAGATCTGAGGTTGTAACTTCAAATTTGGACCCTCCCTGGATGCTAGAATCATAAAGTTGTTGTATTGGTTGTGATTGAGGTCCCTCTTAGACTCGAAGCTTCATTAACGACTTAAAATAGACATTTAGAGCCTTTATAGCCATGCATGCACGTAAAGTTTGCAACTTTACGTGATAAGTATGCCCTAGAAGCTTGGATCTGTGATTTGGGGCCACTGCATGGCTCAAATCTAGTCTGTATGTAAAAAGAACTGAATGGACTCGGCGAGTCGCAAGATGACTCAGCGAGTCATATGAAGATGGTCGTGAAGTCGACGAGTTGGATAAACAACTCGGCGAGCCCGATGAAGGTCACCATAAGACTCGACGAGTTGAAGAACAACTCGGCGAGTCGGATGAGTTTTCCCTAAATTATGTATGCGTATGTATCTGTCGAGTTGCAAGGAGGGAACTCTACGTGTGACCTTAAGTTTGATCGAGGATCAAAGGAACTCGACGAGTCACTCCGATGACTCGGCGAGTTGGAATGTACTTCGGGGAAACTCGGCGAGTAGCCAAGGGTACTCGGCGAGTAGCCAAGGGTACTCGGCGATTTAAGGTCAACATGGACTGTTGACCTTGATTGAGGACTTTGACTTTGACCAAGGGTTGACTAGTGGTTTATGAAGTACCTCGTAAGGTTAAGGACTTATGCGTATGATGTACTGTGATGATAGGTGGTGGAACCTATGTTAAGTGATCCGAGAGTTGGAGTTTACCTTTCGTGTCGACATCTGCGAGGTGAGTTATCATCACTATATCGATAGGGTCTACGACACCAAGGCCGACCCTTTAGTTGTTATTGTTATGGTATGTTGCATGTGGTTATGATTTGTTAGTTCAAAATCGAGGTAGACAATATGTTATGCTTTTATGATCCATAGAGATTGGTGTGTTAGAGACCTGATAGGTCGGTACTCTAGTTACAGGAGAATTCTATGATTATGATCAGTGAGATAGATATGCTTGATGTTTGTATATGCTAGTATATGATAGCTATGCGCACATGGTTATTTGCTTGTTGGTTGGGTTGAGGCGGTCCTGCTTTGTGCTGAAGGCTAACATACCCTATGAGCGGTCCGGGGAGACTGTAGGCCCACGATGGCGGACCAGTCATGCCGAAGGCTCGGGATAGATTCAGACAGACTGTAAGCCCGATAGGGCGGTCCAGCCAGGCCGATGGCCCAGTATGCATGATGATTGATTGATTATTACTGATATGGTATTGTCAGTGTGGTATTGGTATTTTCAGGGTAGCTTACTAAGCCCTCGGGCTTACAGTTTTCAGTTTATTGTTTCAGGTACTTCAGGAGTCCATGGAAAGGCGAAGGCGTGACCGTACCGCTCCTCATCCTTATGTTATGATTTTTGGGACACTCTGATGGAAAATGATTTAAAAACATTTTGTAAACGATGCTTTACGGTTTTATTTATGATTGAAAAAGTTTAAATTTGACGTAAAATTTATGGATGTTACATATAATTATTATAGTCACTAGGATTATAAAACTAGACTAAGGTTTAGTGCTCTATACGTATAGGCCTCTTTAAAAGTGTGAAGCGAAGCGCTGCTGAAACCATTAGTCACCTATTTTATCAAGTGAGGGCATAATCCCATTCATGAAACCGTTAGTCACCTCATAGTTGTTGATGTCGACTTGTGTAAGACTGTTGAAACCATTAGTCACCCATTTTATCAAGTGAAGCAAGCAGCTGTAGATGAAGAGAGACTTGACATGACACATGGCCAACCGTGATAGGGTTATCCTCATCACATATCCAACTATTTTGTTATCTTCTAGGGTGTCTGCAGCTATAAATATAGCTCTCATGGATCTGTATTCCACACACAAAATCCAGTTCCTTTTGTTATCCGATTAATCGCTTTGCGTTTATCTCTTATTCTATAGTTGTTGGAACGAGGGATATTCTGCATCAAATCTTGGCTTTTACTTTGAAGCTTACAACCTTAGAGCGACGTAAAAACCTTTAAGGATAGGAGTTTCTTTTAGGGGTGTTGCTCGGGTAAAACTTTTGGGTTTCGGGTAGAACGGGTCAGGTAGTTAGGGTATTTCCTTAAAATAATAATACCCGATACCCGACCTATATTGTAATTCGGGTTCGCGGGTTTCAGGTATTCGGGTTTTAGGTCGGGTCATGTATTTTCGGGTATACCCGAAAATTACTTAAGTGTCACTTTTGATTTTTTTAAAAATTCTTTTTTACATTTCAGTTGCTTTAATAAAAAATTAGGTAACAAAATATTTCATACAATTAACAAGTACATATACGATAACAATACAATTCATTACAATAAGTTATGTGATTTTTGCATTCCATTTTAAATTTTGATAAAAAAAAACTGTTTATGGAGTACATGATCAATGTTTGATCAAATTTCAATTAACCAAACATGTTATATGATTTAATGCAAAAGATGAATACATAAAAGTTATAAATAAACAAATTTAGCATGTTATTTAAATCGCAGGGACCAATTATATACCTATATTTCAATTCACAAAGAAAAAAATGACAACAAAACAAACATGTACATAGTTGAAAAAAAGAAATAGATCCTTAGTGCACAAAGAAAATGAAAGAGAATCTAACATCTTATTAATTTTCGTTATATTTGTTGTAATATTTTTGTTCAAAACTTGATTTCATTTTTAACAATTTCTTTTGTATTTATTATATACCATTCAAATAACGAAGCCATATAACATTTGGTTTAAACTATAAGGAACACTAATTATGTAAAATAATGATACAACTTTAATAGTTATTATAGTTTTTTTTTTTTTCTAAATCGGGTATTTGGGTGTACCCGAATTTTTTTAAACATACCCAATAAACGACCTATTTAAATATCGGGTTACCCGATTACCCGAATTTCAAACCCGAAACCCAATTTACCCGACCTAATCTACCCGAATTCAAAACGGGTCGGGTCGGGTAATCGGGTATTAGGTATTTTCAACAGGTCTGGTTTCTTTGGCCTTCGTGAAGTCTTACACGAGTCGTCATCAACAACTATGAGGTTGGTTTTACTTTACTATTTCGTATTTTAATTTCGTCCAACAACAGAACAATCTTTCTTTTACATTTCTTATAATCAGATCTGATCGCGGATGATTGATCTAGTTTTAAGATGAAACTTGATAACTATATTAATAATCATTGGATTTATTATCTGCAACTATCAACATATAATTTTGAATATTATTTTTGCCAATATGATTGTTTGTCTTTTCAATTTAAGAGGGTGTTTGACTTAGCTTTTCACAGCCCAAAAGTCTTTTTTGGAAAAGTTACAAAAAATCAGAATTTCCTGACTTTTCCAAAAAGTTCATTTTCCTTGTATAAAACTCAAAAAATAACTTTTGCCAAACATATTTTGCTTTTTTTCTTTTGCAAAAAGAACTTTTGGACTATGAAAAACTAAGTCAAACACCTCCTAAAATACAATAGATAAAAACTTCCTACCGTATATAAGATGTTGGTGGCTTTTGAAAAGAAAATATTGATTGCAGAATACCAAGAAAAGAAAAGTGAAGCGATTTGGGGCATACAAAAACCATGAGAAGATAAACAGATATAAAGACAATTCTCTTGAGCCTTTAAATATGGGATAATGACTTAGGAGGGTAATAACGTTTCCTGTTTGTTCATTTTAGGTCCCTAACGTATTTTTTGTGCGTATTACACCATTAAGGTTATTATAACCGTTTACAAATAGTCCTTTTAACAGGAAGAAGCCGGTAAAAGGATTATTTATAAACGGTTATAACAACCTTAATGGTGTAATATACACAAAAAAATACGTTGGGGGACCTAATATGAACAAACGGGAAACGTTATTACCCTCCTAAGTCATTATCCCATAAAACTATAAACCCCTATAGTAAATTTTTACTTTTTAAATAAGAAACTTGTAGGTCTTGAGGTTGGTAGTTTGGATGTTTTTAACCTTGGTCTTCTTTATAAATGGAAGTGGCGGTTTCTTATTGACAAGAGAGCTCTTAGGGTTAAAATTGTCAAATTTTGTCATGGGGAAGGTGGTGGTTTTTCGGAAGATTCGAGAATAGGAATTAGAGGGGGTGTTTGGAAAAAGATTGTAGGATCCATTAATCACCTCCATGAGAATGATTGTATTCCTTCTAATTACATGTATAGAGTGGTGGGAGTAAGACTCAAACGAGGTTCTAGAAGGATGTTTGGTGCTTGGATATTCCTCTTAGGGAGCGGTTCGGGAGGCTCTTGGGCCAATGAAAATTACATCCCTCTGGATCCCATTATTCACTTACTCGAGCATCTTGATTAAAGGCCAAAGCAAAGAGCCTCCCGAACCGCTCCCTAAGAGGAATATTCAAGCACCAAACATCCTTCTACAAGATAATCAAATTGGGTCAATTCAGCTCCTCCTCTAATCCCCCGACGCGAATGAAAATTACACCCCCCCCCCCCCCCCCCCCCCGGGATCCCATTATTCACTTATTCGAGCATCTTGATTAAAGGTCAAAGCAAAGAGCCTCCCGAACCGCTCCTTAAGAGGAATATCTAAGCACCAAACATCCTTCTAGAACCTCGTTTGAGTCTCATCGCCCACCACTCTATACATGTAATTAGAAGGAATACAACCATTCTCATGGAGGTGATTAATGGATCCTACAATCTTTTGCCAAACACCCCCTTCCAATTCCTATTCTCGAATCG
The DNA here is from genome assembly GCF_002870075.4 of Lactuca sativa. Taxonomy (NCBI): domain Eukaryota; kingdom Viridiplantae; phylum Streptophyta; class Magnoliopsida; order Asterales; family Asteraceae; genus Lactuca; species Lactuca sativa. The sequence continues at coordinate 6,444,899 of NC_056629.2, forward strand.
TCCGAAAAACACCACCTTCCCCATGACAAAATTTGACAATTTTAACCCGAAGAGCTCCATTGTCATTAAGAAACCGACACTTCCATTTATAAAGAAAGGTTAAAAACATCCAAACTACCAACCCCAAGACCTATAAGTTTCTTATTTAAAAAGTAAAAATTTATTATAGGGGTTTTTAGTTTTATAGGATAATGACTTAGGAGGGTAATAATGTTTCCCGTTTGTCCATATTAGGTCCCTAACGTATTTTTTGTGTATATTAAGATTGTTATAACCGTTTATAAATAATCCTTTTACCGGCTTCTTCCTGTTAAAAGGACTATTTGTAAACGGTTATAATAACCTTAATGGTGTAATACACACAAAAAATACGTTAGGGACCTAAAATGGACAAAAAAAGAAACGTTATTACCTTCCTAAGTCATTATCCCTTTAAATATTTATCTTTACAATTACTGCAATTCCTAAAAGAATGTTATGACGAGTTTTTAAACTCACATTATGAAATTTGCTTTCACAACTTTTGTATTTTTGTTTTACTTTATGTTATGAAACATTTTTTCTTATATATTGGTGTGACTGATTTTTTTCTTTTATCGTATTTTGGGGCCATGACATTGACGGATGGTCTAAAATATGAAAAACTGGAACTGCACATCAAATAAAAGTAAAGGATTTGGTGGTAGACGCAAACGGCAAATCTGTCAAGCAAGAGGGAAAATCCATTTGGGGAAATGGCGGCAAGCGTCGCATCTAGAGAGATGCCTTCGGAAACCATCGCAAAGGTCAACGGAATCATCATAAGCGCCGGCGATAGCTTCGTACTTCCGGCGAAGTACGAAGGTGAGGGAGTCCACTCCGATTTGATCCGCAGCCTGCTCAAAGTTCAACATATCCATCGTGGCCGTGTAACCTGCATCTTCACCGTCAAACCATACGTTTGCGTAATTTCTCTGTCTTTCTCTAGCGGTGATTTCACTTATTCCGTGAAATTTTCTGTTTGCGTTATTATTCTAGTCGATAACCTGGAATTTTGTTTGTGTAATTTGTGGTTACTTTTACACGTTCGAATTTGGTCAAAGTATAGATCAAGATCATAGTTGATACGATCGATATAATTTAACGTAAAAGAACGATACTCACTTCCAAAACCCTTTTGAAATCCCAATTTTAGTTGCTCTATAGTTCTGGAATCTCTTCAATCACTTATCTGTGTAAAGGGTGTTTGGCTCTGTGCAGAATAGGTATAACACTTTACATGGAGGAGCAGTTGGATCAATAGCAGAGATTGTGGCCATAGCTTGTGCTAGAACTGTTGTACACAAAGATAAAGAGCTTTTTCTTGGTGAATTGAGCGTCTCTTATCTAGCTGCTGCTGTGAACCAAGTATGTGTTTGATCCAATTAAAGCTGTTGTGATTATCGAGTATTGAGTGTTGATATGATATTGAAATGCGAATTGTTTGTATATGAATGAACAGGCAGAAGTGATGATTGATGCGTCTGTGGTGAGGAGTGGAAGGAATTTGACAGTAGTTGCTATAGAGTTCAAGCTAAAGGATAAGGAAATATTGACTTACTTGTGTCGTGCTACCTTCTATAACATGCCTGTTGCAAGCCTGTGAGGAATATTACACGTACGTTCTTTTATAATAAGGTTTTCTATATAGCCTTATACAAACAAAGAGGAGGGAGAGAATCTATAACAATGGATGTGTGAGCGTGTGAAAATACCAAAATGCCCTCATGTCACATGTGCAAGGCATATGAGGAGGAGTTAAATGGAAGCCACATAACGGCAGTTGGGGTTGGGGTGAGGGATGGAGAGTGCAAATCTAGTTTGGATTAGGGACAATCTTTGTAAGATACAAAACCTTTGAACTAAAGATGTTATAATTAGCAAACATGTAGTTTTTTAGTCCAACTATAATACATAGACAAAATTACATAAATTGTTTTACAAAAGTCAAAAGCTCAGTCCTTAAACATAAGGTAGGTGCTTTCATGACTCCCTAACCGGGGGATCAAAATCTTTGCGCCGTAGAGGCGGACCAAATGTTGTAAATAAATATACTCGGTCGGAAGAATAACTATCTCCTATCTCCGATCTCTAGTGATTATAATAGAGGGATCCTTTTTTCAACTTTTTTCCTTTTTCAATATTTTTTTTTCTTTTTATTTATTTACAACAAGATCACAAGAGGTCAAGATACTATCAATAAAATCAAATTAAATATGGCTGTTAGTACTAATGATGCTTGGTGATGTTTCTTTCCATAGCGACAAAACCAAAATGGCTATTAGTACTAATCATGCTTCTCCATTTACATGATATGATCGCTTTTATATTGTCGTCGGAGAAAATAAGAAGATTGAGCATAAGCAGAACCAAGAACGGGGAGATCTTTTTTTCTTTTTTCCTTTTTCATATATTAGTGTTTCATCAGATTTGTCCGTTTAAAAAAAATGTTTAGTATTCTCAAGAATGTATTCCAATATCATTGATAAGAAACTAAAAGATTCGTGAATAAAAACTTGAAATTCATTTTTCAAAGATGACTAACGACGTGTAACAGAGACTAAAGAAAATAGCGAGATGGTAACACAAAAGCACCAGTGGTCTAGTGGTAGAATAGTACCCTGCCACGGTACAGACCCGGGTTCGATTCCCGGCTGGTGCATAACAAGCCATGATGACAAGCCTATTCTGATGGCGGGGGTGTCTATCAGGTTGTCATGTACTTACATGATAAAGCAGGCGCTTCTGAGCTTAATTTTTTGTAACAGCTTTAACACCCGTTTTTGTGTAGTTGTTTTCTCCAGTCGGTTTTTTATTGCTTTCTTTCTTTTTAATCTACGCCCACTTCACATAACATGGTAGAATAGTATTTTTTGCAATGAATGTGTAAACCACTAAACCTATCTTCGTGCCTTTCTTCAATTTTTGTACATACTAGTTTAACATTATTTGGATATATAAGATGATTTTTTTTCAAATCTAAAATATGTTACGCTTATTCTTAATACACAAATTATATCATTATAAGAGCTAAGTATTTTTTGTTTTTCTTATATCATCGTTAGTATATATATTTTGAAGCTAAGTTGTAATTTACTAAAACAAAGTTAAACCTGGATCATTCACCAACAAAGAAATGAATTTTTTTTCCAAAAGCTACTTTAATCTTTTATTAGAACGGCTAACACATATTTATCTAACCATATTCCTAAATCTACATCTTTTATCTGCCATGGAAGGGGTACAATCAACAGCATGAGAAGAGACATCATTCCAACACACATGACACAGTTAACTGACAAATGTTTTGAAAGTTGATAATTAAGTTTAAAAAATAGTTGGAACCATGCGTTACTACTTGATATCGAATCAAAAATAACAAATGTTGGTTTTTGTATAACTTGTTTAATTAAATAGTTAAAAAATAAACGTTTTTATGGAACAACAGAATTTTATTAAAAAAACTATCAAGAATCTAGAACAAAAAAAATTATAAATAGGCTATAGCTAAATTGAGATTACACATCCAAGTATGAAGTATCCAACAGTCAAATGTCTCAACACCCTTGCAAACAAATCATTATTTGCACCAAATATTATTACACTGTTTCTCATGCAAAAAAATGAATGTGCTGCCATGAAGGCAAATAGGGACGGAGCAGAAGTTTCATATAAAGGGGGCTTACGTCTATATTTTCTTTGGCAATATTAGAATTAACAATTCTAAGTTAAAGACAATAATATAAACAAGTAAGTTAATAATCAAGTCATAGATCAGAATATATATATATATATATATATATATATATATATATATATATATATATATATATATATATATATATATATATATATATATATATATATATATATATATATATATATATATATATATAGGAATGAGTTCTATAGAAAACAAATAACTAGGGCAACATCTACCGGAACCAATCATCAAATGACACGTGTCCATTTTTTTCTTCACAAGTAATGTATTGTGGAAGTTATTGTGGAAGTGATGTGTTGTCATGTTTTCATTGGTTCAAATATGTGTTGTCCTAATCATTCATTTTCCATATAACTATTCTCATATATATATATATATATATATATATATATATATATATATATATATATATATATATATATATATATATAACCAACAACCCAAAAAACTCAAGAACAATTAAGGCATAAAAGTTACATAGAAACATAGTCAAATATAGAGCTATAGAGCCAAGGTGTGTGTGTGTGTGTGTGTGTGAGAGAGAGAGAGAGAGAGAGAGAGAGAGTTACATACAACGAGAGGTCGAGAGTTCAAGATGGAAACCGATGAGATCTCAAGACAATAAGACAACGTCTACAGAGAGTAACGATTTACGAACGGAGAATTATTATCGGTGTTACGAGGGATTGATGGTTGATGCGGAGATGACATAGAGTGGTTAGTGTTTATATTTTTTAATTTGAGATTTTTCTTCTTTAACATTTTGTGGGTTTAAAAAAACGATATGTGTTTTCTTGAACATAAGTATTTTAAATTTTTGGTAGAGTCAAATTTCTAATTATGATTTTTGAGACTTTGAATTTTAAATTCAGATTATCTTTTGTGATAACTTTTTGAATAAAATGAAAACCTGATAACAAAAATCGATAATTGTCTGTCATTATTTGTTAATTTGTAATTTGTTTAAAAAAATGATTTTGAAAGATAAAGGGGCGTGTCCATTCTTTAACCACAAAAGGGGCATGTAAGTTCTATACACAGAGAATGCATAATTATTTAATATATAAAAAAATCTATTCAAAGTGTTAGGGGTGGGCAACGGGCTTAAATGAATTAACAACCAGTCAATGTAGATTATACGTTTATGGCTATTAGGCTTTACAGCTATATAAATTGAAACTCTTGGGGGAGGCAGTGCACCGGCATGCCCCTGCATTGGCTCCGCCATTGAAGGCAAACACATAGTTAAAAAAACATGTGTAACGCTTGAATGACATCAGGATAAAGGAGTTTTTTGTGGGAAAGGCACTTATTAAGTGAAGCTTAATAACATTGTTACTACAGTCACAAACATCCTTGCAAACAAGAGTTATATTAACAACGAGAAAAGACAGTTTGTCAGGAATTTTGGTTCATTAATACCGCAAATTTGCAATTTTTTTTTTCAGTTTTACCCTTTTAACAAGTTTAACCGGTCACCGCCACGTGTGTTTTGAGTGGGTTTCGTTATATGAACAACGAGAAAAGATAATTTGTCAGGAATTTGCGGTTTCACCATTTGACAGAATTTTGATTTGTTTATACCGCAAATTTGCAATTTTTGTAGGTTTTACCCTTTTAACAAGTTCAACCGGTCATCCGCATGCGTGCTGAGTGGGCATCGTTATGTGAACAACGAGAAAAGACAGTTTGTCAGGAATTTAACAAAAATTTTATACCGCAAACTTGCAATGTTTTTTTTCGGTTTTATCCTTTTAATAAGTTCAACCGGTCACCTACATACGTGGCACGCTATGCGTGTGTTGAATGGACGGTAGACACGTCACATGGGTGTGACAGATCATTTTTATTTTATTAAATATTCACAGAATCTTAAGGAAATGGGGTGCATGGATTGGAACCTCCCACTAAATAATGTAATTGTGAATATCGAAACATTTTAGATGACAATAATTTTTTATATACCCTTATTAAACGAGTTACTATCGTATTTGTACGACTTAAACTTTAAATATCATATTTGTCCTTATTAATGTTTTAAAATATTAAATTTGTCCAAATCTATTTTTTAATAGTTTTTAACTTTTTATTATTTAATAATTTTTTCAATAATTTTAAATCATTGTAAAAAACACTGTATGGACAATAATGTCCTTACCATCTAAATGGTTTGGCAATTAAATAACACGATCGTATGACCCTCTTCCTTCCCCTGTTGCACCTTTCCTCTTACAAACAACTGTTCACAGTAGGTAATTGTAATTCCTCAATATTCCCATTTGCCCTCTCTCCATCCCAATTCCTGCTTTTGATCAATTTTTACTAAGCTAATAAGCAACAGGTAATTATTTATGTTTGTGTTTGATCATAAACTAATGACGAGAGCTGATAAAACTTAGTGTAAAAGATTCCTGCGATTTAGAATGGAAGGGTGTTATGGACCATTTAGTTATTATTATTTTTTTAGTTTTAATGGTTTAAAATTATAATTGATTATTAAATAATAAAAATTAATAAAAACTTGATTTTGGCAAATTTGATATTTTAAAACATTAAGAAGGACAAATATGAAATTTAGAGTTTAGGTTTGATACATTAACTTTTTTGTTAAAAATAAAAATGGATAATGATGATGGTGTTTTTTTTAATATGAGTATTTTTTAGAAAAAAAATATGAATAAAACCAGGTTATTATGGATGCGAAAAAAATATATCCGAACGATGAATTTTTTAACAAAAAGTAAAATTAAATAATTATTATGACAAGTGTTTTTTATGTTATCAGCTAATAATTATATGAAATTTTGTTTGGTTTAAATTGTTTGAAATAAAATAATGATGTATTCCTATAATATACTGATAGTTTTAATATATAACTTGAGGAGACAATTGTAAAGCACCAGTGGTCTAGTGGTAGAATAGTACCCTGCCACGGTACAGACCCGGGTTCGATTCCCGGCTGGTGCATTTCAAGCTATGATGATAAGCCTCTTCTGATGGATGGTCTCCCATCAGCCTAACGTGAATCTCATGTAAAGAAGGCTCTTCTGAGCTTTTAACTTTTGTTTTTTTTTTTTACAATTTTAACATCCCATGTTTTGGATGTTTTATAATTTTATCAGCCTTTCTCTTTTCGATCCAACAAAAATCAAACCCAAAATTTTGATGTTCTTCCTTTTACGCCCTATTGTTTAACAGAAGCAATGCTGTATAGTAAAATAAGTAAATTTCATTAGTAAACATTTAACTCCATGATACTAGAAAATTTTATTCAAGAGGAACATATTATAATACAATTTACAAATATAATACATGTAGTCTATTTTTATAATTTTATGTGGTCCTTATATCATGTACATACCATAATCGTGATAATTGCTACTTACAGCTAAATTGTGAATACTTTTCTTTAGACTCATTCACTTGGAAATTATACAGCTAATAACATAAACGTTCTTTTTGGAGTTGGACCCATTTTCAAATTTGAATCCCAAATGTTTCAAATATTTATTTAATTTTTCTTCCGATTTCTCTCTTATATTTTTTCCTACTTCAAAGTTCAAATCCTTGGATTGGTTTTTTCTAATTCAGAACTTTATAAAGGTGATTCACGTCTTTGTCGATTTTACTTGTCGATATTAAAGACATTTTATTTTATAAAATAAAGTTTTTTTTTAATGTTTAAGATAACCGTTTACTTAATTATATATGTTCAATCCACTTTACGGTCGGTTTTTTATCATATTTATGGTTGTTACTTAATCAAATATACACACAAGATTTATACCAGGCATATGATCGGCTAATAAACATAGCCCAAATAGTCAACAATTGCGCCAACACAACACACTAGCAAATTAGCAATCAAACAAGATAACTTAAAATAACACCCACTAAAAAGTAAAAACATAAATAAAATTTAAACTAGAAATGAAGAATCTTTATTGTAAATTGCAATCAAACGCTGTACTTTCTTCATCGAAATCCCAGAGTTTCTCCATATAGTAAGTAGACTACAACCAATATGCAAAAGCCACACTCAAGAACCTACACATAACAATGCATAGAGTACAACTCATAATGCACACGGATGAACTAAACTACACCTTACAAGTTACAACATGAACACGTCACTTTACATCTCCAAGTAAAATATGCCAAAATGGGAAGATTTTGTTGTATTAAAAATTTACACTAATATGTATTTTATCACATACCAAAGAGATGGCTTTTAAGGATGAAGAAAAAGGTTTATCAGTATATTTTTTTATACTTCATCACTGCCACTTTGGTTAGTGTTTTTGAGTATGTTGAATTTGCAAAGAGGACAGGTGGCATTAATGTACAGCCATTTATCAATGCACGGGGCATGAAAATGGTGACAACACGGGAGCTCACGGAGTTCGGTTCCATCATCATACGAACAAAGGCAAATGCAACATTCCTGTAAAACAAAACAAAAAAAAAAAAACTTATAAATATTACAATCATTAAAAAAAAAAAAAAGGATGGTGAACTGGACAGGCTTTTGTAGGGCTATTTATGTCTTTTCACAGATAATCAATCTGACTTACGGCATCTTCCTCGGATAAAGCGCGTTCAACGGGGGAATCGGTGTCACATTCTATCATTATTCCACCGTAACCTTTTTGAATCTCCCCATTTTGTTTCTCAAAATCATCGATTCTTTTGAATTTGTATTTAGGGAGTCGTTCAATGTCATCCTTGGTTGCACCCTCCTATTTCAAAATTCAAATTAATAAAATTACTTTGGGAAATATGAAATTTATTTATTGTGTATTTATCACTTAGATTCATGGTAAGCTTCAATACATAATTTTAAAAGATACTATTATAAGTAGTTTTGCAGCTTGTTGTCAATCGGACATGTCACATTTTATCACAAACTGTATTTTTTGTGCTTAAATTCATACTACACTTCAACAACATAACTATAAAGATAATGAAATTAATTTTGCACTATTTTATTAAGTTTCTTCTTTGTGTGAAAACAACTCTACAAATTTGTTGCCACTTACCGGTTACCATTCCAGTTTGTGACCTTCTATCACAAAGGAATATGCTTTTCAGTTATTTTTCATGCTTAAATTCATAGTTAACTTCAATAACAATTAACATAGATTTAAAGATATTAGAATTAGTTTTGCACAATTGTAACTTAGTTTATTCTGTGAAAAAAGTGCTACAAGTTTGTAACCTATCACAAAGGAATATGTTTACCAGTTTTTGGTGCTCAAATTCATAGTAAAATTCAACGACATAATAAAGTTTATTATGTAGTATGTTTATCAGTTTTTTCTTTTTTTGTGCTTAAACTTATATTACACTCACTTATATAACATAGTTCTAAAGATATTAGTTTAGCACTTTTGCACTAACTTAAATTTGTTTATTGTGTGAAAGGAGTTCTACCATAACATGAATGACTTGCTACCAGTCGAATTTGTGACCTTTTATCCTAAACAAGAAAGCTTATCACTTTTTTTGGTGCTTAACCTTTGAGTAAACTTCTTTAAAAAAAATTAAAACCAGTCTTGTACTATTTAAAGTTTGTTTGCTTAGTCAGAATGCGTGAAAACAGTGTAATAACAATTAACAGCACGAAAGACTTGTCAATCGAGTTTGTGACTTATTACAAAGGAGTATGCTCATTGGTTCTTTTTGGGCTTAAATTCATAGTACATGTAATATAACATAATTTTATAGATACTGAAATTAGTTTTGCACTATTTCAAGTTTCTTTATTGTGTGAAAACAATGCAACAACAACATGAAAAGACTTGTTTCCAATTGAGTTTGTGAACTTCTATCAGAAAAAAGTATGATTATCAGTTTTTTTGGTGCTTAAATTCATAGTAAACTTTATTAATAGTATAACTCTAATGATATAACACTTGTTCTTGTACTATTTTAAGTATGTTTATTGTGTGAAAACAGAAACAGCACTACAACAAGAAATTACCTGATCAGCCACTGCATACAAGATGGCAATAATACAAGGTAGACAGCAGCAAACAGCAATTCCAACAACACATGCCACAGCAACGCAGATAACCACAAAAAACACATCAAATGCCAAGAATGTAATACACAACCTGAAAAAGAAGCCATGTATAAATCATCATGAAGAAAAGAAAACATTAATTTTTACATTGAACTTTATTGGGATGAAAAAGGAATAGAAAAAGGCAAACCAGTATAATTGAGGTGCATTCAGAGTAAGATGTTGACCACCGGAAGACACCCAATAGAATCCAACAATCCACCAAATGAACGAAAACATTGTATTAGCAGACTCCAAATGCTTTGCCACACTGCCACAGGTAAATGTAATGAACTTGAAGCGTTATGCAAGAAGTAACTCATACAAAACTGGTGTTTGTGTTTCTTAAACACAATAGGAAAAGTTGGTTGAAGATTGTACCTGGTATCATCATCATTCTGCAAACTATTTGATGGAAAATCTGCATTCTCCCCTTCATCGCTCCCTGAGCTCGAAGAGTTGGAACTCGAATTTGGAATTCGATTTCCGTTATTAACTTCCGATCTCAAATTGCCACCATAATCCGATGAACGCTGCTGGTATCTGTGCTTGTATTCAACACACACACAAATCATATGGAGCAAACACTGGCACGCGTATCCAACAATCCAAAGCCTCAAAGGCCTCTTTGGATTCTCCTTTCGGCTCATAATCAGTACAGAAATCGAAACAACAATAAACGCAAGGTTCCAAATTAGGTCTAGGATCACAATCGGGCGTGAGTAAGCCCAATCGGTCTGCCGTTCTTCGATTTGCTCAGCCGCCGATTCCCTCACACGCATCGACGGCTCACGGAGCATCCGTCGGCTACTAGCGCGACGGAGGAATCTCGCGGCGCCACGGAGGGAGGGAGTGCCTCTGACGAATTGGCGGCTGCGGAAGGCGCCGTCGGAAGTTGGGCTGAGCAACGGCGTCGAATCGATGGTGGTGGAGGTGTCTTCGGAGGAAGATGACGGAGATTGAGATGGCATCGTGGTCGACATGGTGAAATTGACAGAAAGGGTTATCGATTGGATCGATGGATCGAGTAACGGAGATTGTAGAAAAACCCCAGTTGTAGTTAGAAAGTTATCGATGAAGACAGTTGGTTGATGAAACGGACGGCCATGGATTGGGTTGTTGGGTGAAATGGGGCACGGCGGTTGATTGGAGAGTTGGAAGAATCCCTCTCAATGTGTCATGGATTGGAGGTGCATCACAGTTTCGATTATTCCAATAATCATCACTGAAAATTATTACAAGGAAATTGGTTTGTTAATCCTAAAAACTTATATATAAAAAATAATATTGGTTTTTAATGACTCTAAGATAATAAATTTCGTCTACTGTATAAAGTCGGTTGCTTTTTTTTAATGGGATGATTACTTATAAAATAAGATAGTTTAAGTTTTTTTTTTTTATATTTAATCTTTAATTATTTTACTATTGAATTTGTTTAGACCGCTCATATTACATTTTTATAATTGGTTGGGTTAGTTGATATAGTTTAGGTTTTGTTCGTATTTAGTTATTTAAGTTTTTTTATCTAACATTGAACTTGTTTGTACTATTTATATTATTTACATTACATCATTACATCCCCCGTTACATCCTTATGAATTCCTCTTTTATGTTATCATTGAACAATATTTCTACTAAGTCTGTACAAAAGGAGTTTTAGTTTGAATCGGTCCTATTGAATCTTTCATCTTCTTTAAATTGTTATAACTCTTTCGTTTGAAATCGAAATACTATGATTTTTTGTCAACACGTAGCTTGATGTGTGTACTTCGTTTTAGACCATATAAACACTTTATTTTTATTACATATTGATTTAGTTATAGAACCCATAACATATGGTATCAAACCTAAATTTATGTTGTTTCAGCATTGAGTTTATTGTTTGTATTTCATTTTAAACTATATAAACACTTTATTTCTTATAAATTGGGTTAGTTTTTGTTGGTTGATGTGGTATATTTTAATTATGTGGGCTCAAAGCAATAACTAGTTGTACAAACTCCATAAGAACATGTACTAGTTCCAATCGAGTATTTGACCGAAAACTGGGACCGACATCGACGTAGTTAACTAGTCCAATTACCGATTCTCATCATTGGTGTAAAACGGTCCAGTTCCAAATCGAGTTCAGATTGGTTCCTCACCCTAATTCCAACTAAGCATTATTGCCTTGGTCATCATTTACATGACATATATATATATCATTATTGAAATTGTTTGTCGTGTTTAAAAACATTGTTATAATCGACTATTACAGACTTAGCCGCCTAGCCGGCAAACATGAATGTGTAGGTCAAAACACTTGAAAATACACATTCAATAACACACACTTAAGAAAATACACTCAAATTCTTGTTAAAATCTAGGTTAAAAAAAAGTATAGTCTCATAACACTACATGTCACGCTTTGTCATACGTCATTCCTAACAACACCATCATAAGGCTTATTGAAACGGCAAAATAGCGTCTCACGTCAGTACGCCTTTTAAAACACTAATTACATGTCACAAAGATGTAACTTAATGCAAAATTTTAAATTATATGACTAGGCATATGAAAATTTTCATAAAAACTAAATGAGTGCATGACGAATAGTTTGAGGTCAAACCATAAAGCCATTAAAAATCAATATTAGTTTTTACAATAGTTTGAGGTCAAACCATAAATCCATTAAAAATCAATATTAGTTTTTACAATGTCATCAACAAAATTACATTTTCAACTTTTATGTTTTAAAACAAATATTTTTTTATTTTTTGATGGACAATAATTACATTTTATGTGTCATCATAAGTAATTTCATTTTAATGTTCTTATCATCAAACATTCAAACGAAAAATAGATGAGAGCCATATTTTGGACTATTTTGATGAGATTTTATGTAGATGATGTGACTTCCAAATTTGATGGTTTCTTTTTTACTATTTAAAACTTTTGAAAACTACATGAGATACACATTTTTTTCATTATAAATTAAAACTTTTTTGTCTAAATTAATTAAGCAAACCATTAAATGAATAACTGGTATAAATAATAAAATCATATATCTAGATAGTGCACCAAAAACGTGCGTTGAATATAAAAGGACACAAATAAATTCTTTACTTAAGATATACTAGAATCGTCTTCATACGATGTTAAAAAGTAGTTAAATATATCAATATTTATAATTGTACCTTCAGCGTTAATGCGTTGAGAATACCAACGTTCTGTCGTGCCACAACAAACGTCAATGAGCGCCCATATTAGTACATCCATATCGATAACTTATACATGACATTAGGAAGATTAGCAATCAATATATTGAAAAACGACTTAGGGAATCATGCCCTTGCTTATTGTTTTATTAACAAAATCATGAAGCTAGTCACGTTAATTAGAAATTACACATTTAAGGATAGATAAATTGTCATCAAATTTAGAAATTATGTATGAGTTGCATGCCTTCAAAACAAACTTCCCACCTAACAATTTCTTCCTCTCCTAGATCTTAAGTTCATAAGCAAATTCCGACAACGAAACCCATAATATGCGTTTGGGAAGATATATTTGATGGCAATATCATTGGAATTGGCTATTTGAGATATGATGACTAGATTTCAAGCCTCCCAAAGGTGTTTCTTCAGCCTCATTAAGAACTAGGACTAGGATTCACTAGTTTGTGTTATTTGTACTCCATGTGCTAGGGGCATGAGTTGGTTGTTTCTGCAGTGGACACTACTAAGAACATGATGCATGTGGACTATTACACAAATGGGAAAGTGCTCTCAATCGTTTAAACACTAGAGCTCCGGCGATTTCAGAATTCTCGTCGTTGAAATTTTCGGTACGTAATTTCTCTTCTGTTCACTCCAATTGGAGTTCATGTCTTGATTTAATGGGATTGAAAAAAAAGGATGAACGTTGGCAGTGGAAAATTAGGAGACACCAAATTCGATTTGACGAGCAATGTGAGAAAAGCTCTGGTGTTGGATACATGAAATCGAATTTAAAGAATATCGATAATTTATCTGTTAATGTGTATGTTACGAATTTCCCAGATACAGTAACTGTGAATGATCTTTGACATCTTTGTGATCGACATGGTGCAGTGGTTGATGTGTATATTGCCCGAAAGATCTCAAAGATTAGGAAACGATTTGTGTTTGTTAGATTCCTTAATTAAAAGTAGTAGGAACATGTTGTGGAAGATTTGAGGAAGAGTGCGAGGGGTCTTGACACTATCTGGGTGATAGCGGATCGTTTGAGGAAGAGTGCTTACTTCTTAGCCATTAGTGAGAACTCTTCTATAGAGAAGTTGGTCGTTTGCCAGGTGGTGGCTCGACATGGGGTGTCGACGCCTATTTTGTTTGACCGGAATGTGCGCTTTACTTTCACATTCTATAAGAGAATTTATGAAGAGTTGGGTACCCGGCTACACTTCAGTACTGCGTACCATCTACAAAAGGACGGGCAGAGTGAACGGACGATTCAGACACTTGAGGATATGTTGTGTGCTTGTGTTATTGATTTTAGTGGGAGTTGGGACTCCTATCTTTCGTTGGATGAGTTCTCGTATAACAACAACCATCATGCCAGTATTTGTATACCCTCGTTCGAGTTCCTTTATGGTCGGATATGTCGGACTCCTATTTTTTGGGGCAAGGTGGGACAGAGGGTCATGGGGAGCACAGAGGTCGTGCTCGGGATGACTAAGATTATACACTAGGTTCGCTAGAGGCTATTAATAGCGCAAAGCCATTATAAGAGTTATGCGGATCAGCGATGCTCTGAGTTAGAGTTTCAAGTGGGGGATCTAATGCTCCAGAGGGTTTAAGTTATCCTTTCATGCATATTAAGACATCTAGATTGATAAAAATGCTTGTTTGATCTTCCTTTTTGACTCATGCATGAGTAAAGTATATTAGAATGGATGAAATGGTGCTTTAAGCATCTCCTAGCCATGCAATGGCTTAAAGCCCACGACTTTATGGATTAAGAGGCTTTAAATTAGTCAGGTTCTGTAGTTGAGATGGTTGTCTTAACGGATTAAGACATCAAATGATGGATTTTGAGATTTGTGGAGTACACCGTGCGTACTCCTGACTACGCGCAACATAGTCTGATTTTCCCTCGATGGATACTGATCTAGTTGTACGCCCAGCGTAAAGTGTGGTACGCCCAGTGTACTCGTCGGATGTTGACTTTTGTTGACTTTGACCTTTGGTCAAAGTTTAGGGTTTTTGGACGAAGGGAAGGGCAAAATGGTCCTTTTTCCCTTAGTAGGTTTGGTCGTGGGATTTGGACTCGTGAGTGGTTTTGGACCTTAATTATTAATTAAGGTTAATTATTTTGTGACTAGGTGGAGTCTAGCTGTTATGTTATGTCATGATATGATAATTATATGTGACTGAGGTTGCTGATAACCTTTCGAGCGTGTTGTTAACTCACCAGGACTGCTGATAGCCCTAGGGTTGCGGATAACCCATAATTGTTTATTTATGTTGTGTTATATGTGGTATCTTGGGGAACTCACTAAGGTATTTTCTTATAGTTGTTGATTTATATGTGACAGGTACGTCGCAGGACCAACGGTCCCACTGTAGTTCCCTCCTTCTGACTGCCCATTGTTCAATTCGGACTGTTCAACTGGCATTGTAGGTTCGTCCCTATTCTCATGCAACATCTGCCTCATATCTTCCCGTTGTTCAGCCAACATAGCCTATATCATGGCTTATACTCCGGCCATTGTAATTGGCTCAAGAGCATCTGCTACAACAGGTATTTGTTCAATCACTGGTGGTTGATTCCTTTTCCCATTTGCATTCTTTGCTCCACTACAGGTTCTCGTCGTTTTGATCTTTACATCGAATAGGGCGAATTTAGATCTTTATGTAGGATAGACGTTTAATTTATCCTTATCTCTCTAAAACGTTTATATGTTAGTTCTAATATCGTAGTCGTACGTTTAGAATCCTAAACATATAAGGTTTCCAGATCCAGTCGGCAACAGACCATAAATCCGAACAAATAACAGCATATCAGGCACAAAGCATTTAGCACATAAAAGCATTTTAGGCACAATTCCTAAAATAAGCTAGTGCCCACACCTCACAATCATCGCTTAGCATTCTAAATTTAAATCTATAAATTTGTAACGACCCAATTTTCACGTCTAAAAATTTCGTTTTAAAACATTACTTTAGAAAACATTAATAATTAAAAACATTGTTTGATCAAACCATGACACAACGTAAACCATGTCTAAAAGCCAAATCATACAACCAATCAAAACATCAGAGTATAAATCCCAGAGAATCTCGTAAATGCGGAAACCAGAGAGTGTGTGTGTGACATGCTGCTACCGCACCGGCTCCTTTCCCCTAGCTGAGGAGGTACCTGAAACCAAAACTGAAAACTGTAAGCACAAAGCTTAGTGAGTTCCCCCACCGTACCACATACCATATAATCTCATAACATACATATATTGTCAGGCATATCTGGGTGCCCGACCTACCCCTTCGGCCCTCTCGACCGGACATTGCCTAGCATATCTGGGTGCTGGCCTCCCCTTCGGTCCTCTCGACCGGATACTGCCTAGCATATCTGGGTGCTGGCCTCCCCTTCGGTCCTCTCGACCGGATACTGCCTAGCATATCTGGGTGCTGGCCTCCCCTTTAGTCCTACCGACCGGATACCTCGGGGACTATCTCCCCCTACTGTCACTAACACATAGCATCATATCATACTAGCACATAACATAACACAGGTAGTAGTAATTCCTAGATGAATATCACAGAGACAAACATCTACATATAACTCCTACTGGTGTGCCGGCATTGTGGCCGTAGACCCACTGCTACTGGAAGGTAACTCACCTCAAAGTAGTTGTTGATCTGATCGGGAACTGACTGTCTACTGCTGTTGCTGCTGCTCCGGAAATCCTCCGGCTGCAATTCCCACAACATACTCAATCAAACACTGCTAACTGTCCTTTGGGTAAAATGACCATTTTACCCCTGATCATATCATCAAACAAAGTCAGAGTCAACTTTCAGTTGACCCGACTCGCCGAGTTGGCTTTCCAACTCGCCGAGTCCCTACCCAAACGATTGCCCTGAATCCCGTTCCTACTCGTCGAGTTAGGCGACGACTCGATGAGTTCACCTTCTAAACTGATATTCAAGTCCTTCATCCTACTCGCTGAGTTGTATGAACAACTCGTCGAGTTCATCTTCATCCGACGAACACTTATGCTAAGACTCGCCGAGTTGTATGAACAACTCGCCGAGTCCATCTTCATTCGAAGAACACTTATGCTGCGACTCGCCGAGTTATATGAACAACTCTCCGAGTATGTTCTTGATCTAAGGAGATTGCCTTGAACTCGCCGAGTCAGGGCATTGACTCGCCGAGTACCTCCATAGATGAGTTCAGCTTCCGACTCACTGAGTCACACCCCGTGACTCACTGCTCACTCGACACTACGAAAAAGGGACAAACTCGGAGACTCGCGAACAGACTCGCCGAGTCACATGAACGACTCGCCGAGTCGTTCCCATGCACCCACTAAATACACAGATTTGCTCGATTCCAGTCCATGCCATTCACAGATCTGGACTTCTAGGACACGAATCACACGTAAAGTTTCCAACTTTACGTGTAGATATTCACCAATATGGATTTTAGGGTTCAAAATGCCTCAAAAGGGTAGATCTAGCAACATGGGTCCATAAAGGTAACAGATCTGAGCTCCTGGAGCTCAATCTTGCCTAGATCTAGAGGCCAATCAACTTATTACGACTTATATTGCACATACAAGCTTGGGGATTGGTTCAAGAATGACTTAAATGAAGTAATAAGCATAGAAACATGGGGAAAACGGGTTATACCTTAAAGGAACTGTTGAGAGCGCACAAAGATGCTTGGATTCCTTCCCTTCCTCTTGATCTACTTCCCTTTTGCCTCAAAACCTTCAAGATCACACAACAATTGCTTCAAACTCTAAATGAACAACTTAGAACGAGGGTTGGAAGCTCTGGGGGTGAATGGGGGCTGGCTTGGGGCAGATAAGTCGTTTAAATAAGGTGCAAACCCCTGAAACTTAGGGTTTCATCCAACAGTTGTGACTCGCCGAGTCCAGGATATGGAATCGCCGAGTCGCCAACTTAAACGTGTCCCGGGTCCCACATCCACTCGGCGAGTCGGACCTATGACTCGCCGAGTCCAAGGCTAAAAGAAGAGAAATACTCAAATAAGATTTACGTACCAGAAACCAGGTGCTACAAAATCCTACAAATTCCTAGTTCGCTTAAACAAATGTTTTGATACCAACTGTGACATCCTCATTTTTCATGGCCAGAAAAAACCGATTTTGTTTATGCTTTGTTTGAAAATCAGAGTAACATTGTAAATGAAAGTGTTGCGGAATTTTTTCCCAAAATAAAATATGATAAAGATTTATCAAAGCATTTCCAAAGAAATGTATTTCATAAAAAACCTTGGGATGTCATGTTCGATACAGATAAAAAGCATAAACAGTACAATATAAGCCTTACTATATTTATTCATATCTACAGGCCTATATCCGTAATCTCTCATCCCAAACATCATATCTATACTCGTACTCCACTATTTGTAATACAAGAAACTGAGTGGGTCATGGGAGCCTGGTGAGCACATAGGGTTTTCAACTCACAACAATTAAGTTTATTAACTTTATCAAACCAAACAAACCGGATTACCCATTCCCGTTATCCTCACTTTACGTCCCTAAAACATCTAACACAAGGGACCTAGTTTAAGGACTTTCATCGAGGTGACAACACATGCTTCAGGGGTTCCTCAGCAATTCATGTCACATAAGGCAACCATGTGGGGGATGGAGTATTGTTGGTGAGCACACAATTCAAATAAACACCTACAGGTTGCGAGCCTGCTAGCGTTCCACTGGACTATCTAGAATAGTATGTGGTTGTCATCTATACTCTGCTAGATGATTGGATCATCAATAACATCTATAACGAGGCCCCTCGTTATTTTACTTTGTCACACAACAACTATTACATCTACCCATGTTTTACCCAACACATTTTGTAGATCTAAAATACATATACAGTTTAAATCATTTAAAACATGTATAAAAATCTTTCACCCAGCATAGACAGCAAGTATACATACAATATGCACACATAGCATGTAATTTATATTAAATACTTCATATTTATGTGTAAGATGAAAGTAACTATGCACTCACCTGTTAAGGTGGTGATTCCGAACTTGGATAACGCTTCGTTACTCTTAAAGCAATTTCCTTCGACAAAACCTAGTATCATTACCACTAGGGTTTAGTAATAGTCTAGTTATTATTACTATTATATAAGCGTTAAAAAATACTCTTCACCCACTATGTACAGACAGGGGCCAAACATAAAACACCGGAGGGCAGGACCATTTTGGCATATAGCACTTCTGAAATCCAACAACCCTATGCGGCCCTTTAAACCAGATTCCCCGTACCGCGAGTGGTTAAAAAGATATTATAATGACACTTATATAACTCATAATGATAGCCTAAATAATTATTATAAGGTCCTAATAACGTTACTATAATTAATTAAAAGCTATGTTAAAAATTAGGTAGGTGTAGCTCACTTAAAGCGGGTTTTCTCAAAAACCGGGCGCTTCGCTTGGAGCAACATTTCCGAACCGAAAGACCATTTTTCTCGAGACTCTGGGAGCCTCAGGGCTTCCTTCAGGTGCTAGGGGGCTTACCTAGGCTTTAGGGGGCTTAAGGAGCTAGAGAGAGAAACTAGAGAGAGAAAGAAAGGTTGAATTCGGTGTGAAGTGGGTGCTTCCTTCACAACTTATTTATAGCGGAGGTCCTCGGACTATGTTGGGCGTAGCCTTGGACGTGGGGCGTAGCCTCGGATAAGACCAACAAGTGGCGACACTTCGGTGGGGGCAACGTGGCTTGTTTTGGTTCGCAGAAGACAGCAGTACGCGAGGCGTTCCGAACCTCGTACGCGGGGTGTAAGGAGAATGTTGGGCGTCCGAAGACCTACATTGGGTGTATGCGAAGGCGACATGTCATGATCCGAAGCGAGCTCTATGATCAACAACGGACGGCTGGGATTCAACCACGTCATCGAGTTCGCATCAGGCTTCGTAAATTCTTACTCCGACTTCAAAATTTTGTATCTTTCGCATACGACTTCTGTTTTTAACGTTCTTTATATCCACACATAGGCGAGAACGTACTATACAACTTTCGTTTAGACTTTGTCGGCTAATTTTGACTTTAATTTAAAAGTTATATTTTTTAACAGGCCGGGACAAGGTTGGTCCGTTAAAAATTCATAACTCCTTCATTCGACGTCTGTTTTCATCTGTTTTTTTTATCGTTACATTACTATTAACGAGATCTTCGATTCTTGTTTAGGTTGTGTCAGCTAAAAACCACTCGATCTAATATTCGAACTTCGGGTTGTACATTGCTAAGCCGAAACTTCGAAAAATCATAACTTCCTCATACGAAGTTAGATTTGGGCGTTATTTTTATGGATGCTCTCGGTTTAACATATTCTACGACTTTCGTTTAGATTGCTAAGGCTAAAAATCTCTTTATCATATATTCACTTTTTACGCTCCCCGGTGTCGTGCCGGTTTTGCCGCGAAACTTCGACGAGCCATAACTTCTTCGTTATAACTCGAATTTCGGCATTCTTTATATGTACGGAACCCTTGTATCATATGCTATAACTTGGTTAATATTAATCCTTATAAATAAAATTTCATCAAAAACTCATTTTTGATGCTAATTGTCTCTAAATTGACTAGCCTAGATCTACGAGCATTACAAAAATACAAAACTGATCAAGAACAATTTCACCACCAAACTCAATACAAAATTGGGGTTCAAATTACATACCAGAGATTTCTGACGGCTCGACCTTATCCTCTAGAGGAATGAAGAGCGTCGGGACCTGAACTCCCCCTCCCCCCTCCGCCTTAAAAGGAGGACAGCTAGACCTGAAATGACTTGGCTGGTGACAATGAAAGCATATCTGCTAATTCTTACAATCCCGTTGCACATGCCCACTTTCCCCACACTTGAAACACCTGAACTTGTGACAATAAAATCCATGAGTTCCCCTATACTTGCCACACAACTCATGATTCTCCTGACTTCCAGTACCCATGTCAGCAACCTCAGTCTCCTCATCCTTTTTCCTTGTCGTGTCTCCACGACTAGATTTCCACCAGCAATCTCATTAGCAGCGTCTCTCAGAGTCTGCAAAGTTGTAGTTTGCTCCTCGAGTTTGGCAATTACCCTGCCAGTGATCCGATTTACGACACTGGACAATTCTTCTTGCAAAATCTGGAAAACCTCCACATAAATCATCTCCCGCATCTGGTCGACAGACCACACCGGCCTATCCTAGCCACTAGCTCCTGATCCTGATCTAGATCCCGACCCCAATCGTCTCGTCATCACCAAACTGAACATAAACCAGGAAAATATCAGATGAAACATGTACCATACCAGGGGAGCCAACTTCCAACAAAGCCCTAGGGGTTGTGACTTCCCTGACATGCATATGGGTCATGTGCTTTCAGTGGTACGTGCCCATACTACCTTCCTCATCTACCCGAATTTGTCATCAAAACAACCCTAACAATACATACTAGCATACGTACATATGAAATCCTCATATCCTAGAGGAAGACTACACATCACGGGATTGGCCGGCTGGCCCCACACAACTCATCCTACCACTAACTGTCACACGAACCTCCATTGGTTCCAGATAACTATTACATGAATACAATCACATGACACACAGCTTAAACAATCTTAGACTAAAAGATTCAATCCTACAATGGTTAGACTTGGACAAGAGTTGCACAACAGGACCAAATCCATTATTCTAATATCATTTAACCCATGTAGTGTGTGACTTAGCGTATTCACTCAATAGTCAGTTCACACGCGAAAGAGTCATACAACAATCAATCAAGTACTTTACAAGAGATAAGGTATCATATATCAGACAATTCTTTTATGCAATTCCTAAAGATCTCTATCCTACTACTAGCATGTTGTTCTAACATATCATAACATAACCTCAATTAAATGTGTGGTAATTTAGGGTCTACTGACTTATCGTACACACTGTATCCTCCCGGGTTATTTTGAAAACCATTTGAAAATTGTTTTTTTTTTAATATTTTTCCTTAGTTTGATATTGGATTCACATGAATGTTCCTCCAATTCACTCAAACCAAGGCTCTGATACCAACTTGTAACATCCATAAAATTCATGAAAATTTTTAAGTTTTAAAACCATCCCAAAAATCATAATAGTTTACAATATAGTTTTCAAACATGTTTAAAATCAAAGTTTTCCCAAAATCATAAGTCCAAAACATGAGCAGGTGCCCGATCATGCCTTCGCCTTCCCGCGATCATCTGAGGTACCTAAAGCATGACCTAAAACTGTAAGCCAACGCTTAACAAGTTTCCCCCAAAGTACCAACACGCTGATAAATAATACATATATAAACAACATGCATACAGAGCCTTCAGCATGAAAGGACCGCCTTACAGGCCTTCAGCCTATCTAAACCGCTCGCAGGACCTTCAAAATGGTTGGACCATCGTGCCTGGCCTTTAGCCTATCTAGACCGTCCTCCGGGCCTTCGGTCCGACCGGACCGCCTTGCAGGGCCTATAGTCTATCTGGTCCACTCCGCATGTGTTGGCCTTCAGCACAAAGCAGGACCGCCTCAACCCAACCACACATAACATGTCGATATATACATAACAGATAAACATACAACTAGTCAACAAAAAAACAGACAGATCTATAGATCACTACTGCATGCTAACATCCCATATACTAGGATATCGATCTAACAGGTCATTACAACATAATAACATCCTATATACCAGGATAAAAATCTAACTGATCACTAAAGCATAGCAACATCCTATATACCAGGATACAGATCTAATAGATCACTACAACATAGCAACATACGGTAAACCGGGATATCAATCCAAAGGGCCGACCTTAGTGCCTTCGACCCGTAAGTACAGCGAGGAAACCTCACCTCGCACTGCCGAATCTCACAAAAAGGATCTCTGGCCACTGCCTCGCTAAAATCTTCATGCTAAAAATAACCAAAATAATCATCCATCAATAATAACTAGGTCCAGACTCACCTTAAGATTCCAAATTAGCGTAAAAGACCCTTTTTACTATAATGCCCTGTTCCAAATCGCTTTCCTAATTTGATATTGTGGCCTGAAGATAGGTTATCATAAGGCTTAAGGCCTTTGGAGAAGAGAGATCTAGACCCATTTAGGTACAGACGATGTAACTGAGGTGATCCGGGAGGTTGGATTGTGCCTTGGAGCCAAGGGGTAAATCGGTAAAGTGCCAGTTCGAGCTCTTTATGAATTTTGGATTTTTGTTGGAAGGTTTTGTGGTGAGGATAAGTTGATATATGTGTAGAGCTTCTCGCCACCTTTTCGTGGATATAAAGAACGTCAAAAAAGAAGTTGAAACGAAGAAGTTATGGTTGTTTGAAGTTGGAGTGGTTCGTGAAACATCCCAAAAATATGGTCCGAAAATTTCATTTTAAATCATTAATAAAAACTCTAATTATCAACCATTTCATTCATAAACAAAAATCGTTATATCAAATCATAGTATCATCTCAAAACATATTCTTTTTATCAGAGTAAACATCCCAGGCTAAAACTTCTTGGTGTGTGCCATGCAGTCATCCCGAGCTCTTCCCTCCACTACCGGAAGTACCTGAAACCAAAATCGAAAACTGTAAGCACGAAGCTTAGTGAGCTCCCCAGTCTACCACATACCATACATAATCACATATTGCAAACATTGGGCCTAGCCCGCTACATCGGGCCCCACCTGACATCGGACGAATCCGACATCAGGCCCCGTCTGGCATCGAGCCCGGATCGGTATACAGATTTGTTTCTATTAGGTCTCGCCTGTCTCTAGGCCCCGCCCGCTATACACATACAAACACTATCATATATTCATGATAATACATAACAAACAATCACTATTCTATAACTGCTATTCTCAAGGCCCCGCCTATCTTGGGCCCCACCCCTACTCTGCTACTAATGAGATATGGAACCCCGTCCACACTCAGCAAGTGATGAGATACGGGACCCCGCCCACACTCATCTCCCTACCAGGCACATACAAGTATCACAAAGAAAACAATTATAACTAAACATACACTACTGCCTCGCGTACCACTCGACATCAGACCGAAATTCGGAACATACAAACTGCATCGGGTTAACCCCTGCATCGGATCTAAATCCGGTATACACTAACATGCACAAATGGGGCGACATTGGTGCCTTAGACCCATTCCTACTTGAGAAAACTCACCTCACAAGGCTGATTGTTGAATCTTGCGAATAACCCCTCGTTATTAGCTGGCAGAACCCCGAACTGCTGATCTTTCGACTCCCTGAGCTATCAAAACCCAAAATATCACTTAGTCCAAATCAATAATCCTCCTTAGGGTAAAATGACCATTTTAACCCTAGTCCAACTTGGTCCATATCTAAGGCTCAAAATCATAATATACAAAGGCCCAACACTAGATGGGCTTCCCAAACCCACTAGTGGCCCACTAACAACCCGATTTGCTAAATTGGGCCTAATCCCTTTAATGGGCCTTACCCAAAGCCTAAACATCTTCTTGGCCCACATTATCTGACTCTTGATGGCCCTCTTAAGGCCCAAAGGACCAAAATCCCTTGCATGGCCCAAACCGATGCCCAAAACTCGCAAGACCCAAATTTGATGAGTACATTGGGCGTACTCCTATGTACGCTAAGCATACTAGCCAAATGGTGTGTACGTTGGGCGTACGTACATGTACGCTCAGCGTACTCCTCTGCTAATTCATTTTCCCATTAAGTGCTTAATACTCAGATCCAGAAGCTACAATCACAAATCCAAGTCCTTTTCAATGTCTTAATCCATAAAGTCACTTGGCTTTGCATGCCCCAAACAAGTCCAAACTCCAAAAATGATATTCTACTTCCATGAAAGTGGTCTCAACTCTTGCATGCACCCATTAAGACCACCAAGATGACAACTTTCTGACCTAGGGAGTCATTTAGTGTGACAACCCGGAACTTCTATATTGTATAGTTAATCAATTCTATCAATGTCAAACTCGATTAGTTACCTTTTAGCCCCGTTTAAGGGCTCATTTAAGTGTTCTAGGCTCGAGTACAACCAAGGTTGAGATTAGGGAAGAGTTATAAAGTCATAAAAGTAGCAAAACGGGCCATACACCCCTTTAGGAGGTGTGTACGGCCGTACACATGGGTGTACGACCGTACACCCCTCATGGTCACACACTCACCCCCATATATAGGAGTAGACCCCCTTCCTTCATTCCTTTCTCCTCTTGGCTGCACACTACTTCTTCCCTCTCAAGTTTCTTCAACCGTGAACTCTCAAAGGCTTAAAAAACGCGAGTATTCCATACTCTAGCTTGTTAGACTTGAAAGTGATGGGTTTTAGACATAAGAACAATCCTATGTGCTCATACAAACCCTAATGCTTGGATCTAGGTTTCTCTATTATACATGCTTTGAATCCAAGACTAATAAACTTAGATCTAACATATTATAAACTGAATTAGGGTTTAGAGAATTACCTTTGATTGTTATATTGCAATAACAATCAATTCCTTGCTTGGATTGGCTTCACAAGCTTAGTGCCTCAAGTGCTGCACCTCTAATGGAGTCACAAACACCTTATGCTTGGATGAAGAGGAGAAGAAAGGAGGCTGCCCAAAAACGACTAGAAGCCCTAGAGAATTAGTTCCACACGTTTTTGGGGCCTAAGGGGTCCTTTATATACTTGTGTGGGCTGCTAGGGTTTCAGTCAAAACCCTAATGGACAACTTAAACTCTAAGCAGCCCATGGAACCTTCTGGATAAGGCCATGGACGAAAATATGATGGGCTTCCATCATAATTTCGTTCACCCCTTATTCCCTTAGCATTCCTTAGCCCAATAACTCAATTATCCAATAATTGCAGTCCAGTCCCCTAAATTTAATTAATCTCTTTTAGCCACAAAATTAATTATCAATTAATTCTTGACTAATATTAATTAAACAATATGATTTCTCCTTTAATATATTATTCTCATAATATATTAATAAATCATATTTAAACCTTTCTCTCCTTAAATCATCCTACATATTGCTATGGTGAAGGCACCCCAAAAGGACCATGCTCATAATCGGGTCAAGTACATACCAAAATAGTTATGGACTTAAACACTAATCCAACAGTCTCCCACTTGGATAAGTCTAATAACTATTTTCCGTATGACTTCAGAACCTGATCAGCAATCGTAGCTTTCAAAAGCCGCTGTCAACTCTGATCTTTTCAGATAGCGTGTCCTCTAGATAAGGGATTATATATTCCTCCATTCTCAAGATATCGTATAGACAAAAGACATGAATTTCAATCATTCTCTCTATACTGTTTCCTGACTTCCGATTTATGATGACTGATAACAGACTACAATTGAACACATCAACTTAGTCCCGGCTTGGCCAAGCGCTTAGGTGACATCACTAAATCATCGAGAGGTCCACATATATCGCTTTTATCCCACTTTGGGTAAAAGGAATGGACAAACTTCGACTCAAATGCTCGCTTGTATTTACTGATCGAATCATACACAACAATAAGTTTTATAACACCAAGTTACTGGTGCGTTTACTTATTATCAATGTGCAACCGACCAACAAATAACAACTCACATGTCTCGGTTTCAAGAATATACAATATTATCGTCTCACTAATCACTCGTGATAAACCTATGAAGTGATCCAAGTGAGTGTGGGTTTAATCCAATACTCTAATCTTATCAAAGCACTCATGAACTCTGCAGCAAACTTGTGCTATGTCTAAACCTTTCAGACAATCTACAGACTCTTCATGACAGTCTTCCTTCATACTTACTTCCAACGTATGACCGACTGTGGATGTTTGAATAACCTAGTTATTCTGGAAGTCAAAACATGCAAACTGAAACATAACAATAATACTTAATCCTATATGGCCCCAAACTTGTGAGAGTAAATAAAACACTTCTATTTATCCACCATATTGATTACTCATTATTTATCATTTAACGTTTCGGATAATCAACTCATTACTTGAATTACAACAATTTTCCCATGCTTCAAGCATGCACACTTTGTTTCCTATGGTCCTTACTTTGTGAAATAGATCAATTGAAAATCTTTTCCAACGATGCTCATTTCACAATTCCTTAATCCTAACTGTTAGTGTAAGAACACAAGGTTCTTGCCACTACTAGAATATGCTAGATTCTAACATTTTATGCAACGATTCTTTTGTAATGTCATAGCACAAAATTCACCAAGACTTGGCCAATAAATTTACAAAGTACTCTATCAGAAATTGTTACAAGACAATTCCATAGACGAGAAGTCTCACATTCAAAGTACATTCATTTGAACATCCTTCCTGCATAAAAATTTCTAATCTAGGCATAGAATCTCAATATCCAACTCCCAATATGGAAACATTTCCACATTTGCCATATGACAACTCATTCTTAATAGAATCTTATCTATTCATAATAATGTCGATATGGTCCATCCAATACCATACTTCCAACTACTCACAAGCGACCAATCCTCAGCGAACTTTGGATCATCCTTTGATAGTTGTTTAATTATTTTAGTCAAAATCAATTCTAGTCCTTTTTTCCCTCTTAATGTGCTAGACATTTGGAAAATTTTAGAATGGTAAAATATTATAGCATTTTCAATCGATCCTATACCCGAAGCGTATGGGACACAATGCATAATGTCTTACATAAAGATATGATACTTTATCAATCTTTTGCCATAATATTTTATGTGTTATGTTCTCACAATTCGAACTATGAAGAGGGATGCCGTAATCATAATCGAATTTTAAGAACACACAATGTATCCTTTGATTGAAAATATTAAAATTCCTCAATCTAAGCTTTAGATTTTGAAACGAAGTATAATATTCTCTCCTTTAATTATATTAAAACAACTTTTCAACCCTTGCAAGTTTGCAAATTGAATCTTTGTTTTTCTATAATTAATATTGCTAACTTGCAATACTCGCCATAATAATCATACAAGCATAACACTTATGCTCCCACTATCATGATGATTATTATCATATAAGCATAACACTTATGCTCCCATTAGCTTTGACATGTATTCAGAAAACAAATGAACTTTCAGAAAACAATGCCTATTGAATTTCTGAAATTCATATTTCTAATACATGATGCTTTGATAAGCCTTTATCTAGGCTTCTTAACCTTATACACCTTTGTCTTAGATAGCTCATATGTGTGTTTAAACAATTCAGAACTTATGTTACTAAGTTCCGAATGTTGAAACTAATTGCCAAATCTCATAATTCGAACTATGGAAAGGGATGCCGTAACCATAATCGAATTTTGAGAATACAATTTTCACAATCGCTATCTTCTTAAAATCTCTTTTAGTGAAAGCATTTCCTCACAGTCATTTTCATGAAGGAGGGAATCTTATGACACTTAGATTTTATGGTGTATGAGTTCCTATCCATGTGAATTTGCCAAAACCAAAGTTTGCGACAAATCCAAACTCATATGGACTGAACTTTCTTAATCTTGAATTCTTGCCTTATGGTAACACGAGTGCCCATCATGTCTTCCAAGTAGTTTAGTAACTTGTCCTTACATATCAATGTACTTTCCATCGACTAAGGCTCTAGTATGCATTCAAATGAGAACTCATAGAACTCACATACGCAATTAACTCAATTGGAATGGCACAAAAACAAAATAATGTCAGCACGATAGGTTGCAAACCTCAAGTCGTGTGCTAGTGATGATCGATAAGGTATATTCTTGATTTGTTCTTGAAACCTTTCAAGGCCATTAAGACTCTCACTGAATCCTTGACATATAAGATTCTCTTGTCAAGAAACATTTCTTGACAAAGCAAATATTCAAGAGTTAGTGTAGTTCTTATCAAGACAAAACACTTCACAAATTGGTCCTAGTTGGTCTTTGTCTTATCCAAGACATCACAACTTACCAATTTCTAATGTACAAGAATAAGAAAACTTTTCCAAATTCCACATTTGATGAGTGTTATAAACCTACTTAAGACTTGTCACTCAATGTCACAATCTTGGAGTATGACTCTAAGACTTGATATTGGAACGAAGTATGATTGACTCTTTGATTTAACCATTTCTACAATTCTCGATTCCTCTTCTTAGACATGCAAATGCACTAATACTCACTTAGAGGATCAATTGAGATATGGTTCTTAATCATTAAGACTTCATCATAAAACACAATAAAAGGTACTCTCCCTTCTTCTTAGAATGGAGAAACTTTTATCTTTCTGCCTTCTTGATTCTTCTTATTCGTTCTGCTATCGATTGAAACTATTTCAGTTAACTCAGAATTATACTGAATCTTATAAGTATAACCATATTTACTAAACTTTAGTAAATCATGACGAATATCTTCGTCACTCTTGTGTTAGACTTGATCAACGTACGACCTAGTGTACTCGATCTCCTAGTCCTTCAATTGACACTTTGTCAAAGAATTAGTCTAAATTTCCCAAATGTGAAAGTTTTTCATTCATCATACAATACACGTTGCATGATTCCAAGTTTCTGTCCAATTGAAACTTGGTGATGAGAAACTCTCCCTATTTGGTAAACTTTTGATATGTCCACAAATAACATAATTAAGAATCAAATCCATTGTTGCTAATAATAGAAACATTCAAACATCAATTTTTTCATACTTGCCATCGCAAGGATAAATAAATAAGATAAAATCAAAATTCATCTTATTGTGGAAAAAATTTGTCCTTACAATGCAATTCAATTGAAAAACTATGTTATTACATATTTCTTAACAATCTATTCTAACTCCAAGTAGTAGCTCAAGAATCCATTCTTCAACTAATGCGATCGAATTCCATTTCTTCATGATTAGATTCAGCTCACTTCTTCCCTCAAGCTTCCTCTCGTTTCTTCGATCCTACAAACATCAAAATGTAATCTTATCACATCATATATTAAGAATCTAGAATAGGAACTCAAAAGAGTTAGATAATGGATTTTACCTGAAGCAGAGCCATACGTCTTGACTCTCCCATCTCTTAGATCTCTCAGGTAGTTAGGGAAGCTTCGTCTCCAATGCCCCTTCTCTTGGCAATAAAAGCAAATGGACTCCTTTGGCACACCACATCGGACAAACACAGACTTAGTTCTTTCCGCACTTCCAATGTTGCCAGTGTCCATTGAAGTTTGGGAGTTTGATTCACCAGACAAGTTTGCTTAACCAGCACGCCAAATCATTGCTGATTCAGCAGCTATAAGCAAATAGGTGAGATTAATGAGGGTCACGTCGTGATCCATCATATAGTACTCTGTAACGAACTCACTATATGATTCAGGAAGTGACTGAAGAACCCAGTCAGCAGCCAACTCGCTTGAAATCTCGACACCCAACATGCTTAACCTATCAATGTGTGACTTCATCTCTAAGACGTGTGCACACACAGGTTTCCCATCTTCGTGTTTACTTGCCAAAAGGGCTTGAGTGAGCTTGAACTTTTCAAGCCTTTGAACTTGTGGGTCAGGGAGAACGATTGGAGGAGGTGGAGGAAGTGAAGCATGACTCTCATTTCCTTAATCGTATCTTGGAACGTCATCTTCATTTGGAAAGCTTGTTCCAAAGGATTTAGGAAGACCATTGTAAGATTCAGACATCTACAAAACGGGAGAAAATTCAAGTTATGTTGATTAGAATTCTTGATGTAACACCCAAATGAAACATCAAGCTAGGATCCAACACAATATTCTACAACCTAGAAAAGGGATGCCGTAATCTAGTTGCAAAATATTTGAAGGTAGGTAAATGACGATTTACCAATTTCCACCATGAAAAACGAAAAGGAAGATTAAGTTTTACATGAATTGAAACTCCTAGATCTTTTGAGATTCATTGAACTCTTCAATGACATGTTTAATCTCGATTATGCCCTACTATTTGTGACTGGGATGCCGAGGATCACAAACAAGGTGTGAATAACCATACGAATCACGTGGTGCACCCAATGCTACTATCACCTAATCAATGTGCCGGTTAGCCACACACGCTCCATTGATCTATGACAAACATCGAGTCACCCTTCGCTACCAATGTCATCCCCAAATTAGTGTGTCGGTTAACCACACACGCTCCACTAACGTTTTACAGGGGTACGAAGTGTAATTCTATGGATTAGCATACAATTTCACATTTTTCCTAAAGTAACTATGATTTGGGAATTTGAAAAAGCATTTAGTTACTTTGTACTTCATTATACTTATAATGGAAGGTTTCTGTCCTATCCTACCCGTTCGGCTAACGACCCTCCACTAGTCAAGAGTGCGGTGGGTAAGAGTGGATACCCATTCAATCGCCATTTTATAGGCAATTTCCTTAAACACCCCTTATAGACCAGTTTCGTGAATGGGGCCTACTAACGGTAAGATTGACTGTTTACTCATATATAATACTAGACTTTTAATGTTATATATAGTATAGGGTGTATTTTACACTTTTAAAATACTAGGTGGTTTAACTTAGTAAATTATACTTTTAATTTAATTAAATGTAAACCAAAAACTTTATGGGTTTATTAAATCACTTTTAATTATACACTTTAATTAATTAACAAAACCATAAGGGTGTGATTCGAACTTTTCAAATTACTAGGGTTTTAGAATTTAACATTTCAAAATTAAACTTATAATCAACTTTTAAATTCCAAAACTTGAGGGCAAGTTTTGAAACATTTCAAAACATTAGGGATCAAATAACAAATAATTCAAATTAAACAATTAATTTCATAATTATCTACATTTGACCTAATCTTATTTTAGTCATTAGATAATTACCAAATAACTTTAAATAATCCATATTTATCACATAAACAACCAATATTTAAAAGATTTGAAATTATCTATTGTTTTGGCAAGGATAAACATTTAATTAAGATAAAATTCGGATTTTAGCTTCAAAAAACGAATTAGGCATCAAATCCAAGTCAAAACAGCAGCTAAATCCCGAAATACCCTCTGTCTGACCCCTGGACTCGCCGAGTTCATCCACTGACTCGCCGAGTCAGGTCGGACAGAGGCCAAAAATTCGTTTTTCAGTAATAATTCAACATAGCATCACATACAACTGAAACCAATCAAGGATTTGATACCACTGATGGGTTTTAGACATAAGAACAATCCTATGTGCTCATACAAACCCTAATGCTTGGATCTAGGTTTCTCTATTGTACATGCTTTGAATCCAAGACTAATAAACTTAGATCTAACATATTATAAACTGAATTAGGGTTTAGAGAATTACCTTTGATTGTTATATTGCAATAACAATCAATTCCTTGCTTGGATTGGCTTCAAAAGCTTAGTGCCTCAAGTGCTGCACCTCTAATGGAGTCACAAACACCTTATGCAACTTAGATGAAGAGGAGAAGAAAGGAGGCTGCCCAAAAACGACTAGAAACCCTAGAGTGTACGACCGCACACACCTCTTAGGGTCGTAAACCCACTTTGATGATCATTTTAGGGCTCAAACTTGCATTACAACTAAGCATGGGACCTAGAACACTCCTTGGATGCTAGTTAGAACCTTGGAAACGCCTAAAAAGCACATATCATCATGAGTGCACGGCCGTACACTCATGGGCCGCGCACCCATGGCCGTACACACCATTAGGATGGTCGTACACCTCTCTCACTCAATCACATATGGTTTAAACACCTAGTTCAAGTGTTTCCAAGTCCTTAGGGTGGTTTTCTATCATGTCTAGTCGTGAAATACCCTAATTTGAATCATATATGTGTTATTACATGATAATTAGGATCCAATTGTGTTCAAGGCTTCACTTGACACTCAATATCTCAAATCGATCTTTCATACAAACCACTCGCTCGAGGTGAGTTCATACCCCTACGCTTTTTCGATTTCTAAACGTTTTTTAGGGGGGAATACAAGCCAAACACAAATGTTTTTGTGAACTAATACAAAAGAACTTTTAACAAGTATAAAAATCATGCAATTGATTCAGACAACAATTTGCATATATTTAGATATCTTATCCCTTTTGTACTATGTTGAGCAAAAGGGACGTATTCAACTTACAACCAAAATTGCATAGTTTTCAGATTCAACATTCACATCATATACATGTAAACTATAATAGGTATAGTTTGAGGTTTTCAAAACATAACTGTAACGCCCGCGTTTCTAGGCTAGGAGTTTTCGTTGATGTAATAGTCTAGGTTAACCATTGTAACTCTTATGAAGTATTAATGATGAAATATTTGAGTATTATGTGAAAGATGTGAATTATGTGTTTATTTACTTAATTATTATAATTTAATGAATTAAGAATAAATTAAGCGTCAAAATTAAAGTATGAGATAAGCCCGATATCTTTGCATAAAGTTGTAGCGACCGAAACGAGGTTTCCGAATATATATAGAACGCCCAAATCTGACTTCGTATGAGGAAGTTATGAATTTATGAAGTTTCGACTTAGCGGTATGCAGCCCGAAATACTCGATTTGAGATCGAGCGGTTTATAGCCGAAACAATCTAAACGAGAATCGAAGATCTCGTTGTTAGTAGCAAAACGATGAAAATTTAGGCGAGAACGGACGTAAGACGAAGAAGTTAAGAATTTATAACGAAGTTTTCCTGTCCGGGCCTACTAAAAATAAATAATAATAAAATAAATTCAAAATTAGCCGACGGAGTCTAAACGAAAGTTGTAGACCGTAGTCTCACCTACGCGTGGATATAAAGAACATCGAAAACGGAGTTCGTATGACGAAGATATGAGTTTTCAAAGTTTATTAAATAATTAATATTTAAATTTATTTATTATGTCCGACATTATCCGAAGAAGAGTCACCGGACTTATCCGAAGTATGCCCAACGTACAGCGAAGCAT
Source organism: Lactuca sativa (assembly GCF_002870075.4). Classification (NCBI taxonomy): domain Eukaryota; kingdom Viridiplantae; phylum Streptophyta; class Magnoliopsida; order Asterales; family Asteraceae; genus Lactuca; species Lactuca sativa. The sequence continues at coordinate 6,478,823 of NC_056629.2, forward strand.
GACACGTCTCGCACTCGAGTTCTTCGGATGACGCATGCAGTGAAGATTTCGAAGGCGTACGCCCCGCGTAAGGCTGTACGCCCAGCGTACTGCGAGGCCGCAACCTCCTATAAATAGGATGCGAGGGTTCCGGGTATTCTTGCTCATTTCTTCTCTTTTTCGTGCCGAAGCTCTGCGTGTAAACCCCCAAAGCCATCCCGACACCCCGGATCTCATATCCAAGTTAAGAAGGAAGTTTTACGCTCCCGAGATCCCGAGAAGTGCGATTCCCGAGCCGAAGCTCTGCCCGCGAGGAGTTCGATTTTTGTGGAGATCTTCCAGATCTGCCGAAGAATAGTACTTCGACAAGCCGTAGTGCTGTCTGATCATCTTCTGATCAAGTGAGTGTGTAGTTACCTTCTTCTAACGCATAATTATGAAGTATTTTGTTGTTATATGTGTGAATGTATATTCACTTTCTTCTATCTCATAGATCTGATTTATTCTCTATGAAATACGTGTTATGTGGGTGTGCCTCATCTGGTATGTGGAATATGTATTGAATGAGAATGCTATACAGGTTTTAAACTATGTATAAAAAAATATATTTTTATCTACTAATATGTCGGGTAGAACATGGGTAGATAGTTGTGTGATAAACAGATGAGGGGCCTCGATGTTGTTTTTGATTCAGTCATCTAGCGGAGTTTAGATGACGACCGCAGACTTTTCTAGACAGTCCTGTGGAACGCTAGCAGGTTCGCCAACTGTAGGTGTTAATGAACTTGGGTGTTCATTCGTTGTACTCCATCCCCCTCATGGTTGCCTTATTTGACTTATATTGTTGAGGAACCCCCGAAGCATGTGTCGTCGCCCCGATGAAATATTCTTAGACTAGGTCCCTTATGCTAGTTGTCTTAGGGACGTGAAGTGAGAATAACGTGAATGGGTAATTGGGTTATTGTTGGTTGGTGGAAATTAAATATAATTATTTATTGTGGGTTGAAAACCCTATATGCTCACCAGGCTCCCAAGCCTGACCCACTCAGTTTATTTGTATTACAAGTAATGGCGCAAGGGCATAGGATGGATGAACCATCAAGTTATTTTGTTTACAAGTCTGTATATGTATATATTTGTTGAATGACTTGTAATGTTATCGTTTATGCTTTATGGTCTGTATCGGAACATGACATCCCAAGTTTTGATTACATAATGAAAATACATTTCTTTATGAAATGCTTTGGTAAATATTATTTTATCATATTTTGTTTTTGGGAACAAATTCTGGAACTCTTTCAAATCAAAAGGATTTACTCTGAAAATGTTTAAAAAGCATAAATGAAACCGGTCCTTTCTGGCCGAGATTTTGGGGATGTCACAATAACTTTTACGAATTCAAAGTTATTCGCCACTAAACATATAAACTATGGCAGATTTAGTTTATGGTATTGTTTACTACAAGGGCATGACATTTGATAATTATTTAAGTATAATTATTACCGTATACTGCATTCAACGGATTCTAATACAAGAAAACACTTTAGGATTGCATGTAAACTAAATTGTGCAACATTGTGAGGCTCTACTTCAAAACTGTACCCCCAGGGTATTGAATTAAATCCTATCCTGGTATAACCTGAGTCTCCTGGAGGGAGAGCATGAGATTTGTGAATATATCTATTCGGGATTGACAATCCCACAACTGAACGACTAGCTACAGTTAGGTAGGCATGCCTAGGGTGACAAATCTCATTTAACCGACACTCGAAGAACGTTGTAAAGGTCTCTAGGTCATATCAAGCATGGTTATACGAACTCACAATAGTATAAACTAACCTTTGTTTACGGGATTTCATTCTTCGTTAGTTTTATTTTAATTAATATAACTACCATACGTTACACTGGAGGATTTCAGGGATACATTACTCGGTTTTATTTTAATTAATAAAACTACTATACATACTGGTGGTATCCAGGGTTTTCAAACAGAACATACTATATATACAGTAACAAACAAACATGTTAGAAAATATTGGATTTTCTTGGGAAGCATGCATACACTTTTCAGAACTTGATAACAATGGTTTTTCACTACAAAAACAATCTTATGAACTCACCAGCTTTATGCTGATACTCTTTCAAAACTGCTTGTATTCTCAGGAAATCAGTAGACAGGTACCTCCTGGAGTTTTGAGAAGACAAAGCGTATTGTGCCACGTCTTTTTCTTTTGATTATACTTTTGATGTATAAAGACAAGAGTCAAACAGATGTAAATACCTTTCATATATGTATTTAGTGTAATGGTTATGTTTACTATGATTACTATGATGCAATTGTTGTGATACTACACATGATGTCATCCACGGCCGAACGATTCCGCCGTTCTGGTTTGGGGGTGTGACAGATTGGTATCAGAGCTCTTGTTTATATAGAACGTTTCCGCCCTGAGCAGGTGTCATCTGAGCAGGCTCGTATGAGTTGTTATTTGAGTGTGCTGAGGAGAGACATTCGGGAGTTCGTGGCGAACTCGACTTACAGGACATTTGCTGAGCTCTAGGCAAATGCTCGAAAGAGGGAGATTGAGTTGGAGACTCAGTCCAGGGAGGAGGCCGAGTCACAGAGGGCGGATCGACGACCGGCTCAGTCTCAGCCGGCACTAGCCCGCTGATTCGAGATCTGGGGGCGCGAAGGGCCGCACTTGTGGGAAGTGCGGTAAGAGTCATGAGGGGTCGTACAGGGCTAGAGTATGCTACAACTGTGGGAAGGAGGGGCATATCGCGAGGGATTGCCCCAAGGGATTTTCGGTTTGCTTTCATTGCAACCAGACCGGCCATCGGAAGGCCGAGTGCCCTCAGCTTCTTCAGGGGTCAGCGCAGGGATCTGTGCCTGCTGCTAGGGCTACCGAGGTTCGGCTGGTGAAGGCCGAGACCTCGAAGGCTCGTGGGAGAGCATTTCAGTTGACCGCGGAGGAGGTCCGCGCGGCGCCCGATGTTGTGGCTGGTATGTATTCTCTTTTCATCTTTTATTTGAGTTGAGTTTTTATGCTTATATGATGATGTGCGTAGGTACTTTTCTTGTGAGTTATGTGCCTGCTTTGGTATTATTTGACTCGGGTGCGAGTCGTTCGTTCGTTTCAGTAGCTTTTAGTCAGCACATTAGTATCCGTCGAGAGGCGTTGGATCGACCTCTACGAGTTTCTATAGCTGATGAGCGAGCAGTGTATGCTTCAGATGTGATTCGAGGATGTGTTCTTGAGATCTTCGGTGTGGAGTTTCTGATAGATCTGGTTCCGATCGCGATGGGGGACGTGTATGTTATAGTGGGTATGGATTGGTTGAGCCGATATGGAGTTGTGATAGACTGCGAGCGTCAATTGGTGACAATTCGAGACCCTAGTGGGGGAGTCCTTACTAGGGATGAAAGTGGGTCCAAACCCGGACCGGATGGACCCGGACCCGGAAAACCCGGAACCGGTTAACGGGATTTTATAGAACCGGAAACCGGACCGGTATATAGGAACCGGTTCCGGGTATGGTTCCGGGTAAAGTGGGTCTAGAACCGGAAAACCCGGAAACATCAAAGTGGGTAGGTTGGAACCGGATAAAGTGGGTTTAGAACCGGAAAACCCGAAAAAACCAGAATTTTTTGGTAATTACTTACTACTTAGTGGGTTGAACTTTGAAAATTTTCATATTGATATCCCGACTTTGGGGGGCTGTAACTTATTGAATACAAAACCACAATTAACAAAATTAGAGTCTAAAATCATGTACAAACTCTAAAATACACTCTGAAAAAACCCGCATGTCAATCCGACTTTAAACGAATGAGATATGTTTGTGTTAATATTTTCACATAATACAAAGTACAAAAACAAATAGCTGAAAAGTTGAAAATTTTCAGTTTTGATATCCCGACTTCGGAGGACTGTAAATCATTGAATGTTAAACCAAAAATGAAAAAATTATAGTCTAAACTCATGTACAAACTGTAAACTAGAAGTTGGAAAAAACCACATGTCAATCCGACTTCAAACGAATTAGATATGCATGTTTTAAAACTTTCACCGAATACAAAAAAACTAAAAAACTAAAAACTTCTAGCTTTGATATCTCGACTTTTGAGGACTGTAAGTCAATGAATATAAAACTAAAAATGACAAATTTATAGTTTAGAATCATGTACAAACTCTAAACTACATGTTGGAAAAAACCGTATGTCAATTGGAGTTGAAACGAATAAGATATGCATCTTGTAAACGTATCACAAAAACCGGTTCCGGCCCTAAAAGTGGTCCCGGTTCCAAAAACCGGTTCCGGATTTTAGACCCGGTTTACCCGGACCCAATGGACCCAAACCCGGATTACTCGGAACCCGGATAAAGCCAACTTTTAAACCCGGAACCGGGCCCGGTTCTATATATTCCGGTTCTAATGGGTCCGGTTCCGGTCCGGTTTTCCGGTTCTAAATCTCATCCCTAGTCCTTACGGTGTACGGCGAGGGTACACGTACGGGTTCAGCATTTTGCTCGGCCGCCAGAGCGAGACAGAGTCTACAGCAGGGCTGTAAGGGATTTGTGGCATATGTGATGGATGCGAGGGTCGATTCAGAGAGACCGAGGTCAGTTGATGAGGTTCCGATAGTGCGTGAGTTTCCGGATGTGTTTCCAGAGGAGTTGTCGGGTGTGCCTCCGGATAGGCAAGTAGAGTTCGGTATTGAATTGGTTCTGGGAGTTGCGCCTATCGCCAAGGCGCCTTATCGCCTTGCGCCTCCAGAGATGCAGGAGTTATCCTCGCAGCTCCAAGAGCTGCTGGGGAGGGGGTTTATTCGGCCGAGCAGTTCGCCATGGGGAGCGCCTATTCTTTTTGTCAAGAAGAAGGATGGTTCACACCGGATGTGCATTGATTACCGGGAGTTGAACAAGCTAACGATCAAGAACCGTTACCCGTTGCCGAGGATCGACGATTTGTTCGATCAGTTTCAGGGAGCATCTTGGTTCTCCAAGATCGATTTGAGGTTTGGGTATCATCAGGTGAGGGTGCGAGAGGAGGACGTCCAGAAGACAACATTCTAGACTCGTTATGGGCATTACGAGTTCGTGGAGATGCCTTTCGGACTCACCAACGCACCGGCGGTGTTCATGGATCTCATGAATAGAGTGTGTAGACCGATGTTGGATCGCTCAGTGATCGTGTTCATCGACGACATATTGGTGTATTCGAGATCCAGAGAGCAGCATGAGGAGCATTTGAGGGAGATCCTCAGAGTTCTGAGATCGGAGAGGATTTATGTCAAGTTTTCCAAATGTGAGTTCTGGCCGTGAGAGGTTCAATTTTTGGGGCATCTCGTTAACCAGAATGGGATATTGGTCGATTCGGCCAAGATTGAGGCAGTCATGAGGTGGGAGGTGCCGAGATCACCCACCGAGATCAGGAGCTTTCTGGGATTGGCCGGCTATTGTTGGAGATTTATTAAGGATTTCTCCAAGATCGTTGTGCCACTCACCAAGTTGACCCGGAAGGGTGCTGTGTTTTCTTGGGGACCGAAGCAGCAGACCTCATTCGAGACACTTCGCCAAAAATTATGTGAGGCCCCAGTATTAGCCCTTCCAGAAGTGATGGAGGATTTTGTGGTATATTGTGATGCATCGATATCCGGATTAGGAGCGGTGCTTATGCAGAGGGGGCATGTGATAGCGTATGCATCGAGGCAGCTTAAGCCTCATGAGTCGAGATATCCCACTCATGATTTGGAACTGGGAGCGGTAGTGTTCGCCCTCAAGATTTGGCGACATTATATATATGGGGTTCAGTGTACGATATACACGGACCACAAGAGCTTGAAGTATTTGATGGATCAGCCCAACCTGAATATGCCCATAGGAGGTGGTTGGACGTGGTCATGGATTATGATTGTGAGATCATGTACCACCCGGGCAAGGCTAATGTTGTAGTCGATGCACTGAGCCGAAGGGCGGAGGGTTCCCCATTGCGGGATGTTTGTTTGAGATTGACAGTGATGACCCCGGTGTTGGATGTTATCCGTGGGGCCCAGGCTAAGGCTGTGAGGCCAGAAAGCCAGAAGAGAGAGCGAGTTGTCGGGATAGTATCGGAATTTGTTACCGATAGCCGGGGGCTTATGACATTTCAAGGTCGGATATGGGTACCGTCCGTGGGCGGAACACGTACCATTTTGATGGAAGAGGCTCATCGATCGAAATTCTTGATCCATCCCGGGGCCACTAAGATGTATTTGGATCTGAAAAAGGAATATTGGTGGCCCTGTATGAAGAGAGATGTCGCATGGTTTGTAGAGAGATGCTTGACCTGTCGCAGGGTTAAGGCCGAGCACCAGTGTCCACATGGTAAGCTGCAGCCATTAGAGATTACCAAGTGGAAATGGGAACAGATTACCATGGATTTCATCACCAAATTGCCAAGGACCGCGAGGGGTGTCAATGCAATTTGGGTGATTGTGGACAGGTTGACGAAGAGTGCTCACTTCCTGGCCATCAGTGAGAGCTCTTCCGCGAAGAGGTTGGCAGAATTGTACGTGAGAGAGGTGGTATCGCGGCATGGAGTGCCGATATCGATTGACTCAGATCGAGATGTACGTTTCACTTCCAGGTTATGGAAGAATTTTCATGAGGAATTAGGTACGAAACTGCATTTTAGTACCGCATACCACCCACAGACTGACGGGCAGAGCGAGCGGACGATTCAAATGCTCGAGGACATGCTCCGAGCATGTGTGTTGGATTTCGGCGGGAGTTGGGACACGTATTTGCCTTTGGCGGAGTTTTCTTATAACAATCACCTTTATTCGAGCATTGGCATGCCGCCCTTTGAGCTGTTGTATGGGAGGAGATGTCGGACCCCCATTTGATGGGGAGAAGTAGGGCAGCATGTGATGGGTAGTACCGAGATTGTGCTCCAGACGACAGAGCAGATCCAGCAGGTCAGACAGAGGTTGTTGACCGCTCAGAGTCGTCAGAAGAGTTATGCGGACAGACGCCGATTTGAGCTCGAGTTTCAGGTCAGCGACTTCGTGCTCCTGAAGGTCTCTCCTTGGAAAGGAGTGATTCGCTTCAGGAAGAGGGGCAAGTTGGGGCCCCAATATATTGGTCCTTTCAGGGTGATCGTGAGGGTAGGCAGGGTAGCCTACCGTTTGGAGTTACCAGCAGAGTTGGGTCAGATTCATGACACGTTCCACGTGTCGCAGCTACGAAAGTGTATAGCCGACGAGTCGGCAGTGGTGCCATTAGAAGATATTCAGGTGAATGCGAGCCTGAATTATGTTGAGAGACCAATAGCGATTAGGGATCAGAAGGTCAAGGTTTGAGGAACAAGGAGGTGCCTCTGGTTCAGGTCCAATGGCAGCATCGGAAAGGGTCAGAGTTGACTTGGGAACCAGAGTATGAGATGCGGGAGCAGCATCCAGAGTTGTTTGCAGAATGAGACTTCGAGGGCGAAGTCTGATTCTAGTGGGGGAGAATTGTAACGTCCGGATTCCCAGGTATCCTAATTTGTTCTTTTATTTTTGGGAGTTGTGAGGAGACTCGGGGAGTTGGCGTCTAAACTCGCCGAGTATGGTCGCGGATTCGTATGCGAGTTCACAGCTGGACTCAGCGAGTTCATGAGTGGACTCGGCGAGTACACTCTGTTTAATGAAACCCTAATTTCCAGGGTTTGAGACCTATTTAAAGGCCCTTAGGGCCGTCATTTGCGGCCACCAACCCCCAAAGAGAAACCCTAAGAGATCTAGAGCGTTTGTGAGGAAGGAGAGGCCATTCTTGATCCTTTTGTGGGTGTTTTTACAAGAAGGAGGTGACCAAGGCAAGAGGAGGCTGAAGGAGGAGCGATTGTGGTGATTTCTGAGTTCTTAGATATCATATTGAGGTATTTTGCTCGGGACTTCTTCAGTTTTGATGTTGATTCTTAGTGTTAGGGTTCTCTAACCCTTTTAGAGGATGAATAAGTGGAACATTTGGTCCCTTCTCGAGTCTATGTTCTGGATCTGGACCCAAAGAGTTCCAGAGACCTTAACCCTTGGAGCTTTATGAGTTATTTTAGGAGCCATGAGCTTGGGATGTCATTTTTGGGGCTAAATCACCAAGTTAGACCATTTAGATGTTATATGAGTGTCAAGGTATGAACTTTACGTGATTATCATGCTTAGGAAGGCCAGATCTATGAATGTATGGAACAGATTTGACCTCAGGAGGCCTATGGAGTTTGTGCATGGCATGAACTCGCCGAGTCCGAAGAACAGACTTGGCGAGTAGGATGAGGGTTTCCCGTAAATCACTCAGTGAGTGGACTTGCCGAGTTGGGAAATAACTCGGTGAGTCAGGGAGAGTCAGGGAGACTGGAGTTTAAGGCGGAACTCGCTGAGTTGTTCTTGAGACTCGGCGAGTTGAGTCGGGGTGGCCCCGCGATTCATGCCAGGTGGAACTCGTCGAGTTAAGGGAAGTACTTGACGTGCGAAGAGAGGGACTAAGAGAGTCAGTGGACACGTGTAGACTCGCCAAGTCGCCCTAGTGCACTCGACGAGTCGGGTCAAAGTTTGACCGTTGACCTTGTTGACTTTTAGGGTTGAGTACAATTGTATTTATGAGAGTATTACTTTATGTGATTAGGCGGAGGCTAGATCACATTTCTTCCGAGTCAGATATTTACCGAGACACCGAGGTGAGCATTCTCACTATACGTTACCTAGAGTGGTATTATGCGATGACCAGAGGGTCTTATGTGTTATGTATGAGATTATGTGCTGTGTGATATATGTATGTTGTATGATGATATAGACCGTACCGGAGGGTCCAACGAGCTATGACCGGACCAGAGGGTCCAACGAGCTACGGGACTGGAGGGTCCCGCTGAGACACATCGACCGGAGGGTCGCATTATAGCCTCGAGTGGCGTATGTGTTGTATGTGGTATTTTGAGGAACACACTAAGCATTTATGCTTATAATTGTTGTGTTATGTGTTTCAGGTACCAGTGATGAGCACGGGAAGGCGTCGGTATGATTCGTACACACACACACACATTGGAGTTTATATATATATTCTGATCTTGGGGTTTTGTATTGATACAATGTTGATACAATGTTTTTAAAATGAATGTGAATGATATTTTATGGTTTTCAAAAGTGAAAAATTGTTTCAAATTTTTACGGTGTTACAAATTTATTCTTTTAGGTGGAGTTATGTAAGAGAATTTATAAAAATATTAAGCCATGTCCACATGTAATTTTGACCATTTCGCCGACGATGCTTGGGAATTTGTCAATGCAGATAAAACGTATAACTTCGTAAGCCACGTCTAACGTTTTCGCAGGTGATTATTTCATAGCTGTCATTTTTTGTCCATGTTTGACCATTTAACTTGTTTTTTATCCACATCCAATCATTATAACCGGCTACTCCAGGGAAACCCGGAAAAATGACTTAATATGGTAATATATTTTCTAATTTGTACACATTTATTCCTTAATGTTTTTGTATACATTTAGTCCTTATGACTGGTTTCTTTAGATTTTTCTCACGACATCCTGCATGGGACAATAATTAACGATGTTTTCTCATACACGGTTTGTCCTTCACTTATATCCGTAACCTAATTTACGAATCGGTCAAATGATGTTGGTGCCCTAGTTTTCTCCAAGCAGAAGATGTCTCCGACTTCGATTTCATCTATCTCCATAGAAGACAACGAGATTATTTGTGATTACTTCCTCCTAACTCGAATTTTCACTTCCAAGACAAAAAACACTTTAGCAAAAAGTTTCTTCTATCTCTATAGCAGACAACAAGATTCTTTGTGATTGCCTCCTCCCAACTTGAATTTGCACTTCCAAGACAAAGAATCTCGTTTTCTCCTATGGAGATAGATGAAATTAAAGTAAAGATATCTCCTGATTGGAGAAAACTAGGGTACTAACATTATTCGATCGCTTCATGAGTTAGATTACTGATATAAGTGAAGCACGAGTCACGAATGAGAATTCCTCATTAATGATTGTCTCATGTAGGATGTCGTGAGCAAAATCTGAAGACACCGGTCATAAGGACTAAATTTGTACAAAAACATTAAAGACTAAATGTGTACAAACTGAAAATTATATTACCCTATTATATAGTTTTTTTTTCGGCTTAACTTGGAGTAATCGGTTATAAGTACTAAATATGTATAAAAAAACAAGTTAAATGGTAAAATGTGGAAAAAAAACTCAGTAATCAGATGTGTACAAATAAACAATATATATATATATATATATATATATATATATATATATATATATATATATATATATATATAACCTTTCTAATTCGTTATCCATTTTTTAAATAGGCAATAATTTTCTAAAATTTCAAAAAAATAAAATAAATAACTTATTACGATTAGATATTTTGTTTGTCTCAATATTTAAGGGCATAAACGAGCGACATATGTCGCCGCCAAAGATATCAAGAGTTGTCGTAGTTACCTTTACAAATGACATGTCGCACTTAATATGTCATTCATGTTGCTTTGTTTGAACTCTCTCATCCTTATATCTTTTGATATAGTTTGAAACAGATGTTTTGTATATAATGCGCACAAATAATGTTGTAGAACACTTCGTCGAAAATAGCATAACAGTTTGTAATATATATATATATATATATATATATATATATATATATATATATATATATAATCAAGATAAAATGAAAACGAAATTTTTGATAGGAATATAACAAATTTTTTGTATACATATCTTTTAGAAACAAACAAAATGAATCATAGATGATTTAAGAGTAAGATGATTCATAAGATTTTTCTTTTCGAAAAAACACTATCATGATTTATTTTTAAGTAAATCAAGAACAAATTTATTTTTTAAACAATTTTAGTGAATATCAACAAAATCATCGTAAATATGAATTATTGAGATGTTTTTTCGGATTTTTTTTATGAATCATGTTAATTTTTATTAATTTATGTAGTATATATATATATATATATATATATATATATATATATATATATATATATATATATATATATAATTGCATGCTTGATAAAGGATGTCTAATTATAACTATAAATAAAAACATAAAACATGGAAGGAATAAAAAAAACTTTAGCTAAAAGTTTATGTTATGGAGTAGGATTAAAAGCATAATCTATAACATGCTTATGTGCTACCTTCTATTTTATGTTACTCCTTGTAAACACAACAAAAAACAAATTAAAATTAAAATCATTAATCTAAATAATTGCTGCTAATAGACAAAATAATTAAGGGATAACTTAAAAGGATAACAGATTTTTAATTTTGTTATTAAGGGATGAATATAAAAAGGATAATAACTTAAAAGGATAACAGATTTTTAATTTTGTTTACATTTAGTCGGTGAATATTTTTTTAGTGCTTTAAGTTACTCCTGTTTTATTTGAATTTGTTTATATTTTACCTCTATGACTGGTTGTAAGCCGCCGTAAAGGTAAAATATAAATAATTTTAAATAATTTATGAATAAACGAAGTAGAAAAAAAAATAATGAGTAAATATTAACAAAATACAAAGTTCTTTGTTTTTCAAAGTGATTATCCCCATTTATATTTTACATAACAGCTTTTTTTTGTTGACAAACCGATTTTAAGCGTTTTTGCGAAACAATTATTCTTTGACTATTCAAGATTTCGATTTGTGTTCTTTCTTGTGCGGGGGAATATTATCCAAAAGATTTAAATTTGGAGCGGCGTCATCCGTTATTTTCAAGTATAAACTCATATACATGTTTATTCCACACAAAGCTTGGCATCATCGACATGTTTGTGTAGAATCCGCGCGGAGCTTTTACAAAGCTGCTACTTCACGCATACCCATAACAGAACCTGTTTACTACTCGAATCAGAAGCTGAATGAGCTCTGGAAATCAGGTCGAATCAATGAAGCACAACACCTGTTCGATGAAATGCCTGAGAAAGATGAGTTTACTTGGAATACCATGATTGCTGGTTACGGAAATTCAGGGAAAGTAAGTGAGGCACAAAAGTTATTCCATGATACTCCAAATAAGAGTTCCGTTACATGGTCTTCACTAATTTCCGGTTATTGTAATTTGGGATACGAATATGAATCATTGAGCCTGTTTTCCCAAATGCAGTGTTTAGGGTATAAACCGAGTCAGTTTACATTAGGGAGTGTTCTTAGAATGTGTTCGATATACCGATTGTTATCAAGAGGGGAGCAGGTTCACGGGTATGCAATCAAGACTCAGTTTGATGCAAATGTTTTTGTTGTTACTGGACTTGTTGACATGTATGCACAATGCAGACAGATGTCTAAAGCTAAATATTTGTTCAAATCGATGACTTATGGAAAGAATCATGTCACATGGACTGCAATGATCACTGGATTTTCACGAAACCAAGATCAAATAGGAGCTATTGAGTGTTTTCGTGATATGAGAGCTGAAGGAGTTGAAGCAAATCAGTATACTTTTCCTAGTGTTTTAACCGCTTGTGGTGATAGCTTGGCTTTTAAATTCGGTTTACAGGTCCATGGTTGCATTGTGAAGGGCGGTTTTAGTGGTAATGTGTTTGTAGAAAGTGCATTAGTAAACATGTATGCAAAATGTGGGAGTTTTGATAATGCTAGAATCGCATTAGAATCAATGGAGGTTGATGATGTTGTTTCTTTGAACGCCATGATTTCGGGCTGTGTAAGGCAAGGTTTTAAACAAGATGCGCTTCTTTTATTCAAGAAAATGCACACCAAGAACATGAAAATCGATGATTTCACTTACCCATCTGTGCTAAACTGTTTTGCTTCCTTACTCGACCCCAATACTTCAAATTCTTCAAAATCCATACATTGTTTGGCTATGAAAACGGGATTTGACGGATACATTCTCATAGGCAATGCTCTTGTTGACATGTATGCAAAACAAGGCGAGTTACAATGTGCACGCAATGTGTTTGATAAAATGCCTGAAAGGGATGTGGTCTCATGGACTTCATTGATGACTGGCTATGCTTGCAATAATACCCATGAAGAATCTCTAAAATTATTCTGTGAAATGAGAATTTCTGGGATCAAACCGGATCAAGTTGTAATAGCCAACATCTTGAGTTCATGTGCAGAATTAACTGTTCTTGGTTTCGGACAACAAGTTCAAGCCGATTTCATCAAATCAGGTTTTCATTCATCATTATCAGTGGATAACTCTCTTGTTTCATTCTACACAGACTGTGGTTCCATAGAAGAAGCCAACAAAGTCTTCAATTCAATGAATACAAAAAACGTGATAACATGGACTGCGATAATCAAGGGGTATGCTAAAAACGGTAAATCAACCGAATCTTTAAAGTTGTACAATGAAATGATAAAAAATGGAATAAAACCAGATTTCATAACTTTCATCGAGATACTATTCGCATGTAGTCACGCTGGATTCGTGGATCAGGCCCGCGAATACTTCGACTCGATGATGAAAATTTACCAAATTACCCCCGGCCCGGATCACTATGCGTGTATGATCGATCTACTAAGTCGATCCGGGAAGATAGACGAGGCTGAAAAGCTTTTAAATGAAATGGTTATCGAACCGGATGCAACGGTTTTAAAAGCATTGCTTTCGGGGTGTAAAATCCACGGAAAAGTCGAGCTTGCGGAAAAGACGGCGAATACCCTTTTTGAATTGGCACCTCAGGATGCTGTCCCGTACATTGTGCTTTCTAATTTGTACTCTTCAATGGGTAAATGGGAAGAATCCGCAAGGATTCGGAGGTTAATGAAAGCTAGAGGGGTAAATAAGGAACCGGGGAAAAGCTGGATGGAAATTAATAGTAAAGTTTATACATTTATGTCGGAAGATAGAAGGCATGAAAAGTGGGATGCTATTTATGGAAAGATTGATGAGATTATGATGGCGATTAAAGAAGCGGGTTATGTTGCGGATATGAATTTTGCATTGCATAATATTGATGAAGAAGGTAAACAATTGGGTCTTGCTTATCATAGTGAGAAGTTGGCTGTGGCTTTTGGGCTTTTGGAGTTGCCACATGAAAGGGAGATAAGGATTTTTAAGAATTTGCGAGTCTGTGGTGATTGTCATACCGCCATGAAGTTTATATCGAGTCTTTATGGGCGGGTTATAATTTTGAGGGATTCGAATCGGTTTCATCATTTTAAAGATGGAATTTGTTCTTGTGGAGATTATTGGTAAGCAAAGATGAATTTTGTTTTGTAGCAATCTTTTTATAAAAATTCATTTGATTGATATTGTTGGTTTAACATAATGTTGACTTAATTGTGTAAATAATGGAATACATTTTTAGTTTTTCATCTAAAAAGAGATCAATTCTTGTTGATTCATCCATGTAGGTTTAGACTCAGACCTAAAGCAAATTTACTGGAATACATGACAACTTAAAAGAAACTTGAAAAAAATATACCATAAAACTATAATTAAGTTACAATTTTTTATGTTTTCATCTTTCGTTATTCGGGTATGGATGATTACACTCGATTGAAAACCAATATTCTTGTTTGATATGATTTAGAGTTGGATATACTCATACACATACGTATTTGATTAATTTGATACTTGTATATTTAGACCTTCTCTAATTCGCATTCATTAATAACTTATTAAATTAAATGTAGGTTGAGATTTAATGATTAATTTGGATGTGACGTGTCAAAAGAGAGCAACGATGAACAGAAAGGAAAAAATCCAATGTTATAAGATTTATTTGCATGTTTGTGCAGTCTCAAGAATAATTACTATATAACCATTAGCATGAGCACAAGGATGAAGGAGCACACATAACATAACATAAGATAATGAAACTAAGAAATAAAAAAATGAATTGATTAGAAATAAATTCTTCATGTTGTAAGCAACCAACCCATCATGAATCGAACTTTAGCTACACCATATCGTTGTTGTTAAGAGTCATATATAAATATATTTATATGAACCAGATCCGACCTGATCTGACCTCCATTTGCACCCTTTGATCGAGGCCGATAACTTGATTAGATATTGTGTTGTAGTGTAGCAGCAAAAGACAGAAAGAGAAAAGTATAATTAATTAATGACTATGTTTTTTTTTTATGGGCAATTAGTATGTATTCAAAAACCCAATTTTTTTTTGGAACGCCTTTTATCACATTTTTATTTTCTAGCATGTGCATGTTCGGGTATCAACCGTTGAAGTAGTTCGGGTGATGCGTGAGCAAGTTCTGTAAATCAAACATTTATATAAGTATTTGTCGGTATAACTTGTAAAAATTTAAATAAAAAATAGTATATATGGTATTTTTGTACCTTGTGGTGTGAAGTTAAAAAGGGGAGGGAGAGGATCGCCATTTGGTAGAGTCGTGGTCGGATCCCTTAAGTTGTCAAAGAACGGGTGAGTGCACGCCTCCAACTGTACACAAAACAAAACAAAACGCATATAAGTATCCCTTGTTTTTTCTCAACATTTAGAGTAATTTACAACTTTGGTCCTTGAGTATAAATGATTTTTTTATTTTTGGTTTCAAAAACAAAAACCTCTCCTAATTTTGGTCCTTAATTTGTCCCCAAGTAAAACTAAATTTCACAATTTGGGCCCAAAAAGTTTCCTCTTACAATTTTTACCCTCCTGATTTGAGGTTCTTATCAAGTAAATGAAGCTGATTTCAAATAATGATCAAATTTGCAAGATAAAACTTTTTAGGACCAAAACTAAAAAACCAGCTACACTGAGAGACCAAAAAAGTAATACTCTCAAATACTTTAGGTAACTTTTTGTCCCAACCAAGTCCAAAACTAGATTTTGACTTACAGCTGTACAACGCAGCTTTGGTGAGTATTGTAGCAGGCGAGAGACAAGATCGACTGCTTCGGATGGCATGCGCTTGTAAAATATCTGATAAAAACCATTCCCAAAAAGTAAATTTTTGTTATCATTTCTAAAATATATATAAAAAGAATTTAAATAATGTTAATATGATTTGATTGATTGTTTAGTATAAAGATTATATCTATGAACAAACCTTATGCCATGGATGAGCCTTGATTTGTGGGAATTTAAACTCGGTGTAGTGAGGATTCATACACTTGATTTCCTCACGTGTTGGGGTTCCCAAAATCTATAAAAAAAAAAATGGTTGTTAAAAATGAGTTTCAAATATAAAATTTATTAGACAGAAGAGAAGTTTGGTACCTTGATTATCTCCACCAGCTGATCCACACCACTTTCACCAGGGAAAAGAGGCTGCAATGCATATTTTGATTTATTTGTATGTATTAGAACAAGTGTGATAGTGGAATTTAGTGAACTAGAAATAACAATTATATAAAAACATCAAATAACTTGTTAGGTGGCACCTGTCCAAGGAGCAGCTCAGCCAAAACACAACCAGCAGACCACATGTCAATTGCATTTGTGTATTCTGTTGCTCCAAAGATCAATTCTGGAGCCCTGTAATATCTTGAGCAAATGTATGAAATATTTGGTTCACCAGGTACCTACATTCCCACAATAAAATCTCAATACCTCACATCATCATCATCATATTAAATGGAATGGAACGGGTGCCGGAATTGCCCATTCCATTCCTGATTCCATCGTAATAAAGAGACTTTGTAAACTTACCAACATTTTTGCACTCCCGAAATCACATAGTTTCAGCTGATGAGTTTGTGGATTAACCTGGAAAAAGCAAAAGGGTTATATAATTATTATTATTATTAACAAACTTAACACATCACCAATACGCATCAATGTAAACAAGCAGGTTTCCATTCTTACCAATAAGTTTTGTGGCTTAATATCACGATGGCATACACCAATCACATTATGAATGTAGTTAAGCGAACGACAGATCTGATCAACAAAGACAAAGACATATATAAAATGAGATTACAAGATTAATTAAGTTGATGAAAAGAGATTAGTAAGAGAGTGAGCTGACCTGATATGTGTACAATTGTACATACAACATGGGCATGTGTTGATTCATCCTAACATAATGCCTTGACATCCTGTAGACTGTTTCAGGTACATATTCCAATACAACATTCAAATACACTTCATTTTTGTCGGTTGTTGAATAGAAACAATTTTTCAGTGGAACAACGTTTGGATGTTCCAATAAACGCATGATTTGTAGCTCTCTGTTCTTGTATCTTTTATCCTGTAGCACTTTCTTTATAGCAACAGCTTCCCCTGTTTCAAGACATTTGGCTTGAAAGACCACACCAAATGAACCGGTACCCACAACCCTCTCCGCTATGTAAGACAAAGTCTGCACCACCACCACCACAAAAAAATTAAAAATGGAGTATATCATAAGCCATACTGTTTAAATTTTTTAAATTCTTCCAGCAGATGTCAGATGTAAATAAATGAGGTACCTGTTTTGGTTTTCCATTTCGACCACCAATTGAAGTGACAATGATTTGACCTGTTTCAGTACCATTACCATTTACAAGAGTCGCCTCGAAATCCTGCTCACAAATCACCATTCATGAGTATCGACATGTCATATAGTCAACATTAGAATATTATGATTGTATTTATTACCTTGTCATCAGCATTATCTTCCATAATTTTCATTCCATTCATTTCTTTTGGGAGCTTGTCATAGTCAGACTTTCCAGGTCTAGCAAATGATGCGCTGGCAGACATCTTTACAGATCTAGCACTCCCAGGCTGCTCTAAACTCCCAAAATCTGACTCACCCTTCACCCTTTTAAAGTTGGGATCTCCACCCTACAAAACCACCAACTTCAACTTCAATCAATAAGATCATATTAATACTACGTATATTCAATTAAAAGGAAAGCATCTATCTGTATGATGTATCTCAGAAAAAATAATAATCATATGCCCAATGATTTTGACATCCTCCTAATCAAACAATAATGATATTGTTGATGATTATTATTATATTACTATTATATTCATAGCCAGCGAGAACACACAACAGCTCAAACTAAGTCAAAAGAACACAATAAACAAATAAGCTATTTCCGTGAAACTACTTCAATATACTGAAAATGGATGGATCCAAAAACAACAAAATCAAGAAAATTTAGCTTTTATCAAAAAAAAAAAAAAATCAGAAAATGAAATTTATTGGAAAAGGATCTTGAAAACAGATCAATCCAGAAAATATTTTGGCTTTCATCAATCTAGCAAATTGTTTAAACTTTCTCCGAATATATGGATAAAATAAAAACTAATGGATCTTCAAAACCTTTTTATCTTCATTGATCAAAACCAAAGGAACTAAAATATTTTTGAAACGTTTAGTTTCCAATAATAAAAAGGTAAAAAGCAAGGCATAATCGAAACTTTCTCCATCTTTTAAAAACTTACATCTAAGTAATCGAAGTCAAGCAAAACGATAAAACGTGTAGTAACCGAAACGGAAAAGCGACCAGATTCAATGATCTTCCGAAAATGAAAGACATTCATTACCATTTCCATGAAAATTAGTTGAATGTGACTCAACAATTGGATTCAGAGAACAACACGAACAAACGATATTTCAAAAAGAAAACATTAGCTTCCATCGATCGAAAAGCAAAAAAGCCAAGATAACACGAAGTTCTTCAATTCTGATAAAATTCACATCAAGTCATTAGAAACTTACGGTATCCGAAACAGAAGTACGACCAGAGGCGATACTCTTCAAACGACGCATCACATTCATTATGCTTGATTAAATCGTAGCCCTAAATTCTCCCTTCTCTCTGGATCTCACAACACTTATCCAAACCCTTCTTCAACAAAACAAAACCAAAATCAACTAATGGAGGAGGAATCTGCGACACAACACGCAATCCTCCTCCACCTTCCTATTCTTCTCTCTGAATGTATTGCTCTCCCTCTCTCTCTTTTTCTCTCTCTAAAAACAATCCCTTTCTCTCTCTATATCTCTCTTAAAATTCTCCATCTCTCTCTAAAACTGTTTTTCCTGGTCAAAGGTCAAACCTGAAAAAGCCCAATCATTCATTCTTTGCCTCATTTCGTACACCAGTCAAACTTTCATTCTCAACCATCCATGTCATCATGATTTCATGATCTACGGCTGACAAACCACGCGACTCTGTATACTAAACGACAACTTTTTCGCTCTAATTACTGAACTACCCTTATTAAAAGACGCTTCCAGATAAAAGATTGATAATTTTAAAGTTTTGTACAGCTATTAATGCGTGTTTTACAAGTGAATTTGGAGTGTCAGTTTGGATTACAAAAGTTTTTTTCTGGACAATGAATTTATTTAAATTAGATGATTCGCCGAACTACAATTTTGTCCACAAACTTTTTTGTTGGCAGTTAGAAAAGTCGAGAGATTTGAACCTAGCAACCCATTTATTATAACTTTATTACAACATAGTCCATATATTATTGGGATATTAACAAAAATGACAACCTCTAAACATATATCATAAAAAAAACATATTTTTTTTGCTTATTGAAAAATGTTCACATGACCCGAGATTCAGCGAATCCTACCGATTTATGTATTTGCCCTTGTTGAATGGAGTTTGACATGTAGAACCCACCACATTCCGAAAAAACATTCTCAATTCCATGAAAAAAAGAACTAAAATATCGACGAAACAAATAATAGATTTGCATTTCGCTAAGCATACTGTTAATCATACTAGTTTTACGTATTTTGTTGTATGTTTGTACTTTATTAACTGATATTGTCATGAATTTAATGGAAAGTTACATGACACTGTTTGAAGTTCTCATAAAGAGTGTTACTAAAGTCCTAAGTCCCAAATACACTTTGGTATTACCTATAACACAATAGGTAATGTATTTTTTAATAGTAGTATGTCATTTTTTTATGATGCTATTCATATATTTCATTTTTTTACTCATACCAGAAAGATATAATTTGATATAAGAACCCATGTCGTGCTAAAAATATATATAAGAACCTTAGAACATATCCAATGTTAGCTTTTTTAAAAAAAATTAATATTTTAAAAAGCTTGTTATGTTTGAAAAATAAGACTTTTTCTAAAGATCACTTCAAACACTTATTATCCACTAACCTTTTAATTTTCTTTCATATCTTCTTTAATGTGTTTTGTTTGTCATATTTGATTCATACATTAGTTAACATTATATTTTATACCTCAGTAATATTTAGATATTAGTTTTTTTATTCTATTAGTTAATCAATTGATTTAAAAATATATATATATATACTTTATAAAAAAAGTTATATAATTTAAAAGTAGTTTTAAAAAATGTCAAAATTAGTGTAATTGAGAGTTAATAGATGTTCAAAGCTATATGAGTAACTTTTTTCTTCTCTAGATGATTAATATTTAAATATGTGATAATTGTTGTATATGTTTATAGTAGAATATAATATTTGATTTGCTATGAATTGATACTATATCCATTGAGTAATTAGTGTAATTGAGAATTATAGTTGTTTAAAGCTATATGAGTTATTGAAAAGAGTTACCGAGAATTTTAACGATTTATTAATATGTGAGTAAACTAGTAAGTGTAGTTGAGATATATAGTAGAGTATTGTTATATGGGTTAGCTAATGAGTATAATTGAGATATATTATAAAGTATTACTATATAAGTCGATGAAATACATAAATTTCAGTCTAAAATATTAGATTCTCGACCACTTTAGCTTGAAATTTCTGATTCTCGATCAACTTATGTCCAACTTATACATAATGGTGATAGTGTGAAACAAGTTTGTACTAAAAAATGAGTTGTTCCAAATATGATGGTCATTTTCCAAAATGAATAAAAGTTTGTTATTTCAGCTTAATAATTCATTCCTAATTATCATTTTTGTCATTATCCCTATATTATGGGTGATGTCATTTAGGTTATTAGAATTATCTAAATTTTATTAAAATAAGAGAAAACTATGAATTTTTTCTTTGTGTTTTATTGTTTTCCGTTGATTCAGTAAAAAAAGTAACTTATACCAAACATTCAAACACAAGGAATTTTTTTTATGGATTTGACTCTTAAAATAATATACGTTTAATTCCCTCGCCCACTTGCCTCGTGCGTAAGGGAAAGCTTTTTTTTTATTTATTCTCTCTGTCCTTCTATGTGATGATGTGTATTATCATCATTTTGAAAGATCATAACACGCTATTATCTCATTTATGGTTTTCTTTACATATCTAGCTTAATTGATCCAATTCTAAAACCTTTAAACCTTAATCCAAAATACAATATTCTTTCAATCGCTTCTACATTTCCTTCCTTAGCGGTTTTAACAATGTGCTCTTTTAGGCCAAACAATCATATTTTTGATGCTCCGAGGAACTATAGTAATTTGCTCTACTTCTATAAACTAGCAATTAATACGTTATACACATCACAACGAAAAAAACATTAACTTTCTTTCTTGTTTGCTTTTATTGTTAATAATTGATACCCCACCATGTTCACCATTGAACTCCATCATATTGGGAAGTTCACAAAATTCTAAGGAATTAGATACATTTAAGGACAAGTGTGATACATGATTTGTTATATATCAATTAGTTATTTGTCCACGGGCTGGACGTAGTAATGGTAGAACTTGGTTATGTGGGACCACAGTCATATACTACCAATTTTATTTTCCCCACTATGACTTGGACCTTGGACTTAGAGCATTAAGCAACGATATTGATATGTTCAACCTTAAAAAATACAATGGTATCCTTAAAAAATGTATACACATAACCTCAAACACATTAGAAGCTTTTAAGGATGATATGGAAGTTATGCTTAACCGTCAAGAAGAGAATTTCAAGGTGATGATGTTATCATAGAACCTAGAAACTATTCAGAAGAGTAAGGTAAAGTAATCCCAAGTGACATCCTCAAGGATTGGAGATAACTTTTCCACGAAATAGTGCATAAAGAAAGAATAATGAGTTGGAGAAAAGAAAGGAAAAGATGATAATGTCGGAGAATGAACACAAGATTAGAAAGATTTTTCAAAGGATAAGAAGAAAATAACATACAAGGAGTACTACTGTTATCATTGCAAAAAGGAAGGACATATGATTTTCGAAAAACAGAATATATAGGAGAAGAAATGATTTTCAAACATGATCATGTTTGTGAAGATTATTATGTTCATGATTTTCGAAAATAAAATATTTTGATGTTTTTATACCATCAAAAATATAATAAATAAACCAAAGAACTGTTGTTCTAGTGGTATGAAGATGTGTAGAAATGTGTCTATCCCAAATGCTTCGTCATTGACAAATATGTAAACTTAAGAGTATGATTAGAGAAAGTTTTATTTGAGAATGGAAAACACATCACTTTAAATGGGGCGGGGGTTTATTGTTTTGGAAAATGATAATGTAGTTATAATATGGTAATTTTCGAAGATGGTTGGCAATTTGGCATATAAGGTTTCTTCTCGAATATGTGGCCATTATGTGATATTTTATTTGGGTGGTTGAAGTGAATATTTTCAAGATATTTATTTTAAATATGAAAAGTACCATTCAAATTACATGTTTTATACGTCATCTAGATGTTTGATGCATAAACTATGTATTATGATTGCTTTCATTTATTTTAGGCAAATACCTTTTTCAAAGCAAATAGTGGCAAACTTTAAGAGCACTTTTGTGGTACAAAGCTATACACAAGCAATCTCAAGGGTCAACAAAATAAAATCATTGACAATTGTACGAATCTCCTTAAGCCTGTTTTAACAGTTTAAACGAGCTTCGTAACTAGTTAAAAGGTTGTACACATCATAATTCACTTTTGGACAACTTTCAATCAATCTAACCCATTTCCTCAATTTAAACAAATTACCACCACCCATTTTAATATAAAAACAAACTTTAAATGAAGAACAAGCAAGAAAGCTACATCTATTGATACATAGAAATTTTCAATACATAAATTGGTATATGCTCCTTTTTGAATTAATGAAGTTAATATGGGCAACCGTATATAGTTGTTTCTTTTTTATTTAATCCAAATAGTATGACTTGAATACTTGATGGGTTAAGCCAAAAAAAAAACATGACTTAATGTATTTAGACACTAACCCTTTTACCTATATGCCCTTCTTTCCTTTCCTCTCAACTCCCCTCATGTTAAAATTGATGAATATTTTGAAACTTGATGTATGGAATGTAGGTGTAAAATGGTCATTTAGCCTCATTTAAACGGTTTATAGGTAAAAGAAAATCCCACTAGATAGCTTACACATAAAGCCATAGAGAATCGCACAGTTTGATGCACGAAAAAAGTTTCTATAATTTATAACATACACATCAAGAAAGAGTATACCAAAAAGAACTTTTGTTTACCTAATATATATATAACGTGTATCATTGGGAAGATGAAGATAATGTCAAAAGTAGTTTTGTAGCAACTAAGACTCTTTCATTTGTGTGTGATTCGGGTTCTGTATTATGTATTGTAGATTCCCATCTTATGGAACGCGCAACACGATCCAATTTTTTAATCATTTCGGGTGAATCACGAGCCACAAATGTTCCTTCAGGCCGTAATAACCGGTCTATTTCAACCATCACATCTAAAATATTACATCTGCAACCAAGGGTATTTTAGACATTTCACATACGATAAGTTGAAAAAGGCAAAAAAAATATAATACCTTTTCTTGCCAGTGAGTGGATCCTTTATGAGTGACTCAATTGAAGTCATATGGATGAAGTCATAAGTCCTTGGGTAACTTGAGAAAGGCTCACACCTAAAGGAACAATAAAAATGAAGTTAAATTATGAAGTGTGTGGGTATTTGTTAAAAATGACCAAAATAACCTCCCCTTATACTGACCAATCATGATAAACGCCTATGAGGCCTCGGTCAAATATAACACCAAGAGTTGAGGGCTTGTTGTGAGGAACAACATTCATGACCCACACAGGATCAGATATGAGTGCAGCAGCAAAACCACCAAAATATGCATCCATGTCCATCACATTTCTCACAGCTTCACTCCCAATCTTCAAGTTCAATGTCTTTTTGTAGTACAACATCCTCTTTTCCCATATACGAGTATCGGATTCAAACTCCTCATTTCCGTTTTTACCCCCTGCCCTTGATGGACTTTTTGTTAGTCTGAGGGGCCATTTCGGAATTTCACCAACCGCAAGTTTTCCACCCACAGAAGATAGCCGACTCACACATCGTTTTAACTTGAAGTACCTGCACAAACAACATGTTTTAGGGTTTTTTTTTTTTCCCATTAAGCTCTCAATGGGTAATGATAAAGTGTTGTATACATAAGGTCTGTGTAAATAAACCGTCTGAATGACCATATTGCCCTAACATTCCAAAAAACAAAAAAGAAAAAAGGGTAAATAGGTAAAGAGTTAGCGACTTAATACATTAACCCAGGTTTTTGGCTTAACTCGTTAAGTCACTATGTCTAGATTAAGTAAAAAAGAAACAATTATATATAGCCATCAACATTAAGTGCTCAAACCATTAAGCTCATAGAGCAAAAAAGAAACAACCCCTAACTCTTTACTTATTTGCCCTTCTTTTTTCCCCTCCCAACGTCTCTCACTTTAAAATCGATGAATATTGTGAAATTTATTTTTTGGAATGTGAAGGTAAAACTAAAATCGTCATTTAGTCTCTTTCAAACGGTTTATTTAGTCTAGAAAAGAAACAGACCTTATGTATACAACACTTTATCCAGACATACATCATTACCCATACAGAACTTCATGCACAAAAAAAAAAAAAAAAAAAAAAACCTAACTAACCAACAGGAATATGTATATTAAGTTACCATGCATAGCTCGGGTCATCAGACTTATCACACAATTCAAAACCACTTTGATTTTGGGTCTCTATACAAGAGTTATCCACAGGCTTCTTCCAAATAGCAGTGTTTGCATTTACAACAACCGACTCATAACACAATGCTTTAGCCACTGTCTGTAGCTCTTCCCATTCTTTATCTAATCCATGCCACTGTACAGGTGGGCCTGAGATTATCAAATACCCTCCTGGCCGTAGCAACCGATCAACTTCAATAAAATACGTAGCATCTGCAAGGGGAAAAGTTGCAATGTTCATAAAGTGAAGGGGGTATTTTGGAAGTGTATGTATATATATAATATACTTACTGTATGCGGTGAATGGGATTAAGCAACGGGAGCAGTGGATCAAGTCGAATGAGAATGCGGGAAATGGGAGTCTGCGGGTCCCGAGCATCAGAACAAAAGCGGGAATTCCTCTTTCCAATGCGAATTGGATTTGTGATTTGTGTGAGTCTCTTGGAGCAAAAGAGACTGTTAAAAGGTCTTCTGCTAATAGGTATCCTCCAAAACTAGCAACCTACAATCATTTCACCAATTTGTCCAATCGGTTTTCCAAAGTACAATGTTGTGATATCAGAAAATGAAAAGCAGCATGAAAGCACATTGATATTTCAGCCCTCCAAAAAAGAAAACAACAAATCTTACCCCACATCCCATATCAAGAACAGTCCTGAGGGTCCCACCAGAAATAGGAATATAATGTTCAAGTTGCTCGATATATTTTACAGCTCCATCTGGAAACATAGTGCCACCCCCGGGAAATATGAAGTGTGCACCTTCTTTTTTCATCCATCCCTGATGACCTTTCCTGTCTGCTAACTTATTATATGGCATGTTTTCATGCCATATCTACAATCAAAGAAAAAAAAAAAACGTATTATAAGTTGTAATTTTATACGCATTCAAACTACAACACTTTTGGAGTTTTAACTACATGATAACATAACATATAGACGAAAAGGTTGAATGCAAGAAATAGGTATTAATGTATTCATAAACTATTTACCATGGTTTATTAAATGAGTTAAATAATTGCATAATGCTGATAGAGGGAAAGGACTGAGATATAAAAGGAAAAAAGAAAGAATCAAATTATGCTTGGAATCATGCAAACTATTCGTTATCCACAAATTTTCCCTTCCCTTTTGTTGTAATTATTTATTTTTCCAGCAATCTTTATATAAAATTACACTCAAGATCCTTGAATTCAAACATGGGATTCTTTTGGTTTTACATAACTTCTTCATCTAGTGAATTTGAATATTTACGTAAAACATAAAGTCTCAGTAAGTGGATCGATCTAGCAAGATAAACGTGTGTTGCATTTTTAAGGGGTAAATAGTAGGCATTTTTGTAATCAATGACAGTGGTTGACATTACCATTAAAATCACCACTCTTTTCCATTTTTAAGTGAGATAATATCATCATAAAAAGAAAGAGTGCCAACTAATCACATGTATACTCTATAAAAAAAAAATAACAAGATGAGTTCGATGGTAACTTTTTGTGAATTAATCACATGAATACTTCATTAAAACAAATGTTCTATGTCACCACTCACCGCCACATTCTAAGTGTTTCTTAAACTAAAATTGAAAATGTCTCTCTGCAGAATGTCTTTTCAACTACATACAAATCAATTCTTTTGTAGAATTACTAAACTTCAAATGTGAATCCAAGATACCAAAATGCCAATACCAATATCATCATAAAGTTAGGAGACACTAAAGAATAAGTAAAAATCACCTTGTACAAACTAGTAGGCCACTGAATCGGAATGTTATAGCCTACAGGCGGAGGGATCAAGCACAACGGCCGCTCTTCCGGCGGCGGACAATGTCTTTCCCGGTAAGAATTCATCTCCCTGCTGAGTAATCTGTTCCGGGTAGGATCTTCACAGGGCATGTAATCAACAGCATCAGCAGAACATGATTGAAGCGTAAGGTTTCGTCCGGATTCAATTAGGGTAATGAGGTGGTGTCGTCGTTTGGCACCGGTGGTGGAGGTGATGAGAGCTTGGCTGCCGGTGGCGGCGATGGAATCTCCAAGAGGGGTAAGAACAAGAACTAAGAAAAGGAAGATGGCAGCGAAGAAGACGAGAGATACGAAGTCCAGGAACCGCCATTGTCGGGCCTGGGTGATGTGGTGCTTTGATGAGGTGAGATCGAAATTACCCATATCATAAGAGATTCAAAAATACGATTTTTAGATATTACAAATTAAGATCTGATTGTAAGAATTTGATGTGTACAAGGGTTTTGTGTGAATTTAGATATGTCTGTTGGAACTTGGAGCAGAGTGAAGAAGATCAGGCGACCATGGACGAGTGTTTTTTAAGCCTATTGTTTTTTTAAAGATCCCCTCACTCTTGTTTACAGATCGTCTGGTAAAATCAAATTAAATTTATAACTTGGTAAATATATACCGAATAACAACCTTTTATTAATTTTATAATAAATAAATTGCAGAAAATCATTATAGTTTTATAAAATTTGATATTGATATTGTATTATTTTTTTGCTATAAATTTCTAATATTTACAAATGTTATTGTTAGAAAATTCTTATTTTTTGGTCTTTTTATGAAAAAAAATCTTATTATTTTGCATTAATTTATGAAAAAATTCTAAATTTTATTTTTTTAACAGACAAATATCGAGTACTAGAAAAAAAAATCGAATCAATATTTTTATCCAATTTCACATATTTTAACCGGTCATCAGGACTTTTCCATTAAAAAGATAGGGACTTTTCCGTACATTTGACAAAATATTATGATTTTTCTAATGACAACCTAATATAATAATATGTAAATTTTTATCCAAAACAACCTATTCGTTGATATGTATCCCTTCATTTATTTTCTCTTTACGTATGTTTGGGTATGGAATATATAGTTTATTGTAAGGATGATGAGAGTGGGTCCAAACCCGGACTGGTAGACCCAGACCCGGAAAACCTGGGAACCGGTTAACGGGATTTTGTAGGATCAGAAACCGGACCGGTATATAGGAACCGATTTCGGTTCGGTTCCGGGTAAGGTGGGTCTAGAACCGGAAAACACAGGGAAATCTTGAATTTTTTAGTAATAACTTAGTGGTTGAATTTCGAAAATTTTCAACTTTGATATCTCAACTTCAGGGGACTGTAAGTCATTGAATATTAAAACAAAAATAACAAAATTATAGTTTAAAATCATGTACAAAATCTAAACTACATATTGCAAAAAACCTCATGATAATCCGAATTCCAACGAATTAGATATGCATTTTTAAAATTTCACAAAATATAAAAATAAAGCGGAAAAACAAAAAATCCACAGCATTGATATGCCAACTTTGGGGGACTGTAAGTCAATGAATATGAAACCAAAAATGACAAAATTATAGTAAAAAATCATGTATAAACTCTAAACTACACGTTGCAAAAAAAACCTCAGGATAATCCGACTTCAAACGAATTAGATATGCATTTTTAAAATTTCACAAAATATAAAAATAAAGGTGAAAAACAGAAAATTCACAGCTTTGATGTCCCGACTTTGGGGGACTATAAGTCAATGAATATTAACTCAAAAATGACAAAATTATAGTCTAAAATCATGTACAAACTATAAACTACAGTATGGAAAAAAAATCCATGTCAATCCGACTTCAAACGAATGAGATATTCATGTTTTAAACTTTTCATAAAAACGGTTCCGGCCCCTAAAACGGTTCCGGTTCCCAACACAGTTCCGGTTCTTAAACTCAGTTTACCCATACCCGAAGGACCCGCAACCCGGATAAAGTCATTCTTTAAATCTGGGACCCAGACCGGTTCTACATATTTCGATTCTAACGGTTCTAGTTCTGATCTGGTTTTCCGGTTCTAAATATCATCCCTAGTTTATTGGTTTTGAGTTTAAGCAAAATCATCAACATATGAAGGAGATGAAAAAACTTGTCTTTGTGTTGAAAGTTCTGTCAATTTGACTACTCAATGGCCCACTATTGTCTTCTACATCATGCATGTGTTTTTGTAGTGATGTAGTTTTGGTAAGTAGGTTATGTAAAACATAATCTTCATGCGTTCAATTTGTTATTCTTGTTTTCTGGGTACAAAAGAGCAGCTAGATAATAGACTCGTACATATGTTATTAAATTGATATCAACTATTAATTTTGATGATGATTTTGGCTATGCTCCAATTACAGAAGGACATGTTGAAGTTCTAACATAAAAGTTGTGTTATTATATGGTGCTTATCTTTAGAAATATCTTATTATATTTCAAATACACATAGTTTTGTTATTATATTGAGTTAACATCAGAAAAATCTTAAACTCAAAACCAATGAATTATATCTTCCCATCTTAAATGTATGTAAAAAGATAAATGAACGAAAGGTGTACATATAAACAAACGGGTTATTTTTTTATAAGAGTTTATATTTTATTATATTGGGTTACCTTCAGAAAAGTCCTACTCTCTCCATCCCATATTAATAGTTTATGTTTCATTTTTGGTTTGTCTCAAAATAATAGTTTATTTCTAAAAATAAATATCATTTCTACCAAAATACCTCTCATTATTAGTTAACCTACTATGGAATTAAATGTTACAAAATGATGGAATTAAATGCAACTAAAAGGTACAATTGTAATTTCATTTAATAAAGTTAGAGGTAATTAATGTTTCCTTAATCTGTGTGTTTTTTGTCTGTGGACAATAATTTTGGGACGAAGGGAGTAATATATTTTGACAAAAATAACAGAAAAATACTTACATTTTTTAATGGAAAAGTCCTGATTACCAGGTAAAATATGCAAAACTGGACAAAATGGTTGATATTGAAATTTTTATTCGATAATTAGGAATTTTTTGTTCAAAAAATAAAACTTTGTACTTTTTCATAAACTATGCCAAAATAATTGGATTTTTTCTAACAATATTTTTTTACAATGTTGACCACTGTTAGGTTAACTAAATTAGCCGCTTACATGTCTTTGGCGAAATTAGATGCTCACCTGTCACTATTTGGTTATGTCATGTAACATCATGTTTCCTGTTGTTTCTTATTTCAGGGTCGTGGGTCGGAATCGATTGTGTAAATGCTTTGGGCCTTATGGAAGCAAAGTTTAGTCCTTGTGGAAGGAGATAATGATGGTTAAGAGATTTAACCATTGAATTGTGTTCTAGGCCGAAGGGTAGAAAGGGAAAAGTCATAGGTCGGGTTCTTGCATGAAATATGGATTTTTGTTCGAGAAGTTTTTAGCCCAAGATATTTAGATAATATTGTGGGGCTCTTCAATATCTTTATGTAGATATAAAGATCGTCGAAAACAGATTTGGAATGAAGAAGTTATGACTATTAGAAGTTATGAGGGTTTTGGGTTTAGCCTAGTACGTTGGGCGTACAGGGTGTACGTTAGGCATACTAGGCAAGGATGATCGCGGAGATTCAACATGTACGCTGGGTGTACCAAGAGTACGTTGGGCGTATGCGATCAGAACCCAAACACTAATTTCAGGGTTTTGAGCCCTATTTAAGGTCCTTAACTGCTCTAACTCCTTTCCATTCTCATCCTCCACCTCTCCAATGCCCTCCCTTGAAACCTTAACCCTAGTTTAAGCCTTGTGGGTAAAAGAATGTGCTTTTAAGTGCTTTATAGTGTTCTTGGTGCATCTTGGAGAAGAAGGAGCTCATTGGAGAAGTGTTGGTTGCATTGGAGCTTGTAGATTCGAACCTTCTTCACCTTGATATTTCTTCTGGAGGTATAAAGCTTGAATCTTGATGATATAATGGTTAGATCTAGCTAGTTTTGGGTGTTATAAGCTTTTGGTCACTTTAGTGCATAAAGTTGAGATCTTGAAAGTTTGTGACCTTTTTATGGATAAAGTTGGATCCATATAAACATCATATTGATTCAGATTTGAAGGTTGAAGACTTGGACTTAATGGATTAATTAAGTTGAGAGAGATGCACTTTTGGTCCCTTTGAGACTTAAAGAATAGATCTTGGTTGTATAGACCATCCTAATGGATAAAGTTGGAAACTTTATCCATTATGGAACTATTAGGAACCATAAAAATGTGATTTTGGTCTTTCTATCCCTTCCATGCAAGAGTTATGATGTATTGATGGATTAATAAGTTAGGGTTTTAACTTTTGGACCTATTCTAGCCATGGAAAGTCAAAAAGATGGAAACTTTATGACTTAAGTCGATGTTTTGAGTCTAGACCTGAGCTATTGACAAAAGGCCTTAATGGATAAAACGCTTAATGGAGGAGTGAGGACAGGCCGTGTACATTAGGCGTACGTTGAGTATGCTAGGCATACTCCGCAGCCTTGGACTTTAACTTTTGTTGACTTCCGTTCCGTTGACTTTTTGACCAAGTTTGACTTTGGGTCAAACTTGAGGGTTTTGGACTGCTGATTAAGGTTTTACCTGGTTATGAAGATTAATGGATTCACAGGAGCAAGCAGTGCAGAAGGGAGAGTATCGCAGTGTTTCAAGGTTCTTCGATTCAAGTGAGTTTTGCCTCATTGTACCCATAGGTCGAAGGCACCAATACCGTCCCCCTAGTTTTGGTTATTTTTTAGTGGAGGGATGTCATAGGGATTGTATATAGTCATGTAGGATAGACGGAGGACTCTTGATCTAGGCTTTCTTGCATGTTCCTTATTTGGTTGTGGCTCTAGAGTAGGATCACTTGGTCGGGTCTCCATCTCACCTCTGATTATATACGGTTATGTAACCCCCCGATTCTCGAGTATCAATTTGTGGTTATTATTTCTCATGATTTCAAGGTCTACTCAACGAGTTAGTTGCATGACTCGTCGAGTAGCAGTGGGTTGGTCCACGTGTTTAAGTGACCTACTTGCCGAGTCCAAGAAGGTATTCAACGAGTAGGAGCTGGCAGATGAAACCCTAAATTTCGGGGTTTTGCACCCTATTTAAGGATCACTTATCCCCCTAGCCTCTCTTACTGCTCCCCTTGAATTCAGAAACCCTAATTCGTGTTGTTCTCTATTTTGGTGTGCTTCTTAGCTTGGAAGAGGGATTTTGGTGAAGAGAGGTTTGAAGACCAAGAAGCTTTGAACAAGGAACAGTTGGGGATATGAAGTCTGCCTTAGTTTATCACCATTTGGAGGTATCAAGTCATCACCTTGAGCTTCTTCTAGTTAAACCCCCTTTCTATATTGAGTTTTGGGACCATTTTGGGTATGGGTGTGTATGGGGCGGTTTGGTTCGGTTATTGGTTAAAACCGAACCATAACCATTATGATTGGTTAATGCATTTTGGTAGTCATTGGGTATGGTTAATATTGGTTATGGTTAGTGGTTTTTATCGGTTAACGGTTTTGGTTAATGGTTAATATTGATTAACCATAATGTTCAAAATAATATAAACGACGAAAGTATTTTGGCATGAAAAATGAAAATAGAATACCAAAAAGTCCTCGACGCCAATGTTTGTAACCTAACTTATAGTATAGTAATAGAATAAAATGTGTACATTCAATACTTAGAGTGAGATAACACATAGTCACATTTAAAATCAAAAATATTCAATAAAAATATAAACATTAAAAAAATTGACATTAATAATTTCATATATTGATAATTGATATTAATATTAAAATAAAGTCAAACATTCATACACGTTCAATACGATTAAATTAAAACTATTAAATAAAAGAGTCAAACATTCAAATTATGTGTTATTAGATAAAAAAAAAAAACAGCCAATCACTCGTCTACATTCAATGTGATTAAGTCAAAAACACTAAAAAAATTAAAAAATTCAAAATAAAATACATTCTTAATATATCACATAGTCAAAAAGAACCAACAACTTAACTTACCTAGAAGTCTTGATTATAAAATCAAAAAAATCCTTTGAATAGGACTATAAAGTCCAAACAATTTTTGATTAGGATTAACGGTGTGAGAAGCCTTCGATTAGGATTATGAGTATGGAGATTAAATTAATTGTGAATAATGTTTACAAATTGTAGAATTAGCCGATTATGAATTACAACATTAATTAATAATCTAACTCAATGTATGATTGGAAGATTATGTGTGTCTGAGTGATCAGTCTTTAATGGTTTGATTGCTTGTTCGTCTCCTGATAAATGAGGATTAATGGATTATATTTTCAAAATTTTAATGGATCTTAAATAATTTTGACTATATTATTTTATATATAATTTATACTTTATATATATATATATATATATATATATATATATATATATATATATATATTAAAATATAAAGTCAGCAGTTCGGTTAATAATGGTTCAATTAACCTATAAAACGATAACCGAACCGTTAGTTATCGATTAACAAAAATTAGAAACCGAACCAACGGATTTTAAAATGGTTCGGTTATATCAGTTAATTTGGTTTTGGTTCGGTTTTTCGGTTATTATGCTCACCCCTAATTTTGGGCATTTGGTGTTGCATTTCGAGTAATGAACCAAGATCTGAAGTTGCAACTTCAGATCTAGGCTCATCTTGGCCTTTATCATCATAAAGTCTCAATCTTTAGCATGTTGGTGAAGCTCTTTTGCCTAGAACCTCTTCTTTAGCTTGTTTTGGGTCATTATCACCTTGCATGCACGTAAAGTTTGCAACTTTACGTGATAAACATGCCTTGGGAAGCTGGATCTACAATATAGAGCCTTAGCATGGCTTAAAAAGCATCTGTATGGATGAAGGATTGATCGCAAGGTCGACTCGGCGAGTCATATGAAGATGGTCATGAATTCGACGAGTTGATGAATAACTCGGCGAGTCCGATAAATATTGACTTGGGCTCGGCGAGTCAGTCGAATGACTCGGCGAGTCGGCTAGGGTTTTCCCAACCTTTAGACACGCATGAACTCGGCGAGTTATAAGGAAACTCGACAAGTCAACCACGTATTTCACGACTTTTCGAGTTCAGGAAGGACTCGACGAGCCGGTGAACTGCACTCGACGAGTCGGGTCAACATGGACTGTTGACCTTGACTGTTGACTTTGACTTTGACCAAGGGTTGACCAGTTGGCCTCTGGGGGTATTTTCGTAATTTGGAAATTTATGGAAAATGGTTTTATGGTGACGATAGGTGGTGGAGTTCATGTTGGTGATTCGGGAGTTTGAGCCTATCACTTCAGTGCGACATTGTGAGGTGAGTTCTCCTCACTATATCAACAGGGTCTATGGTACCAAGGTCATCCCTTTATGATTTACATCCTGGTTTTGGATGGATGTTATGTTAGATTTCATCCTGGTTTAGGATGGTTTCTATGTTAGATTTTATCCTGTTTGTAGGACGGTTTCTATGTTAGAGATCAGTTAGATCTGTATGACTATCTGTTATTGCATGCTAACATATGATATTTATGTGCACATATTTATTGGTTTGGGGAAAGGGTTGAGGCAGGTCCTGCTATGTGCAGTAGGCTAAGACACCGTGGGCGGACCGGGTAGACTGTAGACCCGGTCCGGGCAAATCTAGTCAGGACGAAGGACCATTGAGCGGTCCGGATAGGCTGAAGGCCCCGAGGAGGGCGGTCTAGACGTGCCGAGGGCTCGGAGAGCGGTCCAGATAGACTGAGGACCGGGAGTCTGTCCAGTCAGACTGATGGCTCATTGTGCATGTTGTGTCTGTTTGCTTGTATGTTTATATGATATGGTTATATCTGTATGACGTTGGTATTTTGGGGGTAACTCACTAAGCCTTCGAGTTTACATTTATCGATTATTGTTTCAGGTACTTCTGATGATCGCAGGAAGGCGAAAGCGTGAT
Organism: Lactuca sativa; assembly: GCF_002870075.4. Lineage (NCBI taxonomy): Eukaryota > Viridiplantae > Streptophyta > Magnoliopsida > Asterales > Asteraceae > Lactuca > Lactuca sativa. Next base: position 6,513,427 of record NC_056629.2, read on the forward strand.
CGTACCGTTCCTCACATTTTATGATTTTATGATCTGATTCTGGGATACCCTGACGATATACTATTTTGAAAACAAGTTTTGTAATAGTCATGTGTTTTGAAATGTTTAAAAAAAAGTTTTAATTTGGCATATTTTTTTGGGTGTGACAAGTTGGTATCAGAGCCTTGATTTGAGTGAACTGGAGGAACACTTGTGTGAATCTAGTCTCAAATCAAGGAAAGAATTTCAAAATGATTTTTAAATGGTTTTCAAAATAAGTAAAAGAGGATACAAAGTGTACGATCAGCCGGAGCCAGTAAGTGGACCCTAAAGTACCATACAAGTTATTTGATATTATGTGATATGTTAGAACAGCATGCTAGTGATAAGATAGGGATCGTTAAGAATCGTATGATAGAATTGCCTGATCTTTGATGCCTTATCTTATGTAGAGTACCTCAACTGATTGGTTGTGACTCTTTCGCGTGTTAACTAACTACTGGGTAAATACTCTAAGTCACATGCTACATGGGTTAAATGGTCTTAGGGTAAGGGATTTGGTCCTGCTGTGCAGCTCTTTTATGAGTCCAACCATTGTGGGATTAGATCTTTTAGTCTAAGATTGTTTAAGTCGTGCATTATGTGATTGTATTCATGCAATAGTTAACTGGCACCAATGGAGGGTCGTATGGCAGTTGGTGGACGGGTGGGTAGTGAGAGGCCGGGAGGCCAGTTATGAGATATTTAGCATTCCTCTAGGAGTGAGGATTTATCGCTCGCTATGTATATGTATATTGTAGGGTGTTGTGGTGATACTTGAGACAGAATGGGTAGGCGTGGAAGGTAATATGGGCCCGTACTATTGAAAGCACAGGACCCATATACGTATCAAGGAAGTCACAACCACTAGGGTTTGGTTAGGAGTAAGTTCCCCTTCGTGTATGCGGATTATCTGATATCTTCCTGGTATGGTGATGGCAAATCGATTTGAGGCGGGATTTGGATTAGGATCGGGAGCGAGTGGCCAGGATAGGCCAGTAGTGATTGTCGATCAGATACGGGAGATGATTTTCGTAGAGGTTTCACAGATTTTGCGAGAATAATTGTTCGGTGTAATGGACCGGGTCATTGCCAGGGTGATCGCCACGCTCGAGGAGTAATTTGCAGCGTTGCAATCTGTGAGAGATGTTGCTACCGAGACGACTATTGGGGGAGTGCCGGTGGTGGGGTCACAACTAGGAAAGAGGAGGAGAGACTATTTAGCAGAGGACAGAGAGTTAGAGATAACTAACCTAAGTACTCGAAGTCAGGAGGGTCAGGAGGTGTGTGGCAAGTGTGGGGAAACCCACATATTTGCTTGTCACAAATTCAGGTGCTACAAGTGCGGGGAGAGAGGGAATGTGCAACCGGATTGCAAGAAGGACCAGATATGCTTTTACTGTCACCAGCCAGGTCATTTTAGGTCCAGTTGTCCTGCGTTGAGGACGAAAGGAATTCAGATTCCAGCGGTCATCATTCCTCAGGAGGTCAAGGTCGAGCCGCAAGAAGTCTCTGGTATGTAACTGGAAAACCCCATTTTGTAATAATATCGTGGTCAAATCGTCCGTGATCGGTATTTATTTTGTCTTGGAATATTGTTGAATATGGATAAGCAGTAATTTCAGGTTAGTTTCCTGTTCTGTCTGATCTATGTGTTGCGGAGTTTCATGAGTTGTTAGGCCATTGGAGGTGTCAGGAGAAATTTATTATCAACGGATTGTAGGTGAGTAGAGTTTAGGGATTCATTAAAAGAGGGGAGGTAGAGCGATTGATTAGAATTTTATCATCTATGGCAAGGGTTGGGCCCTTCAGTTTTTCGAGTTTGAAGGAGTGAGCAGGCTTGTGATCCCAGGATCAGGCTATATTCCAGCTCGGGTCAGTTGGTTGTAGGGATTGGCGATATTATTTTCAGCGCCGATGAGCGCAGGTGGGTCGATGTGGCATAAGTATTTTGTGAGGTTGGTTTGCCTTGGATCTCTTGTATTAGGCGGTAAGGATTGAGTGTGCGGCCTATTGCACTTTTGGGATTGCAGACTCTGTTTTGGGAGTGGTTGGTAGCCCGGTTTAAGGCAGAGGTTGCTTCAGTTGCTGCAGTCCAGTTATGGACGTTTGAGCGGGTGAGTGAGTCAGGGTGAGAACCCTGAATAAAATGATCTCTAGAGCCCGAGAGCAGGAGGCTTGTTTGGAGCACATCTGGAAAAAGGGGTATTATGTGGGAAGTCTGCAGATAGAGTCCCACAGAAAGGTTATTCAACATTTTCAGGAATCAGTGGTTTTAGTAACCGTTCGTGATTGACGAACGAAAGTGCCAAGGGCAGTGGTTCATTGTCGAGGTATTAGTTGGAGCATTTATCTTTTGGTATTCAGGACATGTGTGTGGGGTCATTCAAGCATCAGTGGTTTTCAGTTTCACTGGGATTCAGGAAGTGTTCATCTGGTTATTAGAAATGTGTGATCAGTTGGGAAAGAGTTCGTTGTCATCAGATCGATCCTGGGGAAGTGAGAAGGGTTGGGAACTCTCTAATGTCCATGTATTATGAAGACTTAGTCGAATCTAAGTGGGGGAGAATCGTCCCGGGATACAGAAGCAGGAGTGGTGTTGAAAATGGGGTAAATCTTTCATCGTTGTCGGGAAGGAAGACAACCTAAGCGGCTGTTTGGTTTGAGTATTGTGTGAGTTGGGGGTTCGGTAAAACTCCCCAGTATGTGTATCACGTCTTCTCAATAGTTGATAAAAGAATTTGGGGAATCAGGTTGGAATTATGGTCATGATTTGAGTTAAGTACGAGTATTAGCTCGAGGGTGTGCTCAACTCTGAGGGTTTTTGGATTAATAGATTAAAGGTTTTGTTAGATGTCAGGGCTCGACAGCATTTCACCACGGGTATGCGGGTTATTTAGCGTATGTGGTAGATACACGGGTCAGGGAAACATACCACAAAATTTTGAGGGGGTGGGCGATCGACATGAGGCCTAGGGTTAGGACGGGGTTAGATTCCACATAATGGATCAGGAGTTCGGAACCCCAAGTGGATGAGAACAGTCTGCATGGGAAGGATCACCATGAGGGGTGGTCTAGGGAGATGCTCAACAGTTTAGAGCGATCCAGATAGACTGAAGGCCGGTAGGGCGTACCAGTCAGGCTGAAGGCTCGGAGAACAGTCCAGACAGGCTGAAGGCCCAGAGAGGCGGTCCAGACATGCTGAAGGTTCTGACTTTTGAGAGTGGTCCAGATAGACTGAAGGCCTGGTAAGGCGTTCTAGTCATGCTGAAGACTTTGTATGTGTTTATAGATCTATGTGCGGGTATTGAGTATGTTGTTATGCTATATCAACCAGTAGGTCTGTCCCCAAGTATTGAACATGTTGTTGGAGTAGGCTGAAGACTCCGGTGTATTTTGGTTTGATCGGAAGTTGTTGTTAGAGGTCGGATGGAGTACAGAGGATCTTGGTGATCTCATCAGTTCGAAGTGTCTCATAGGATTAATCCTCTTGGATCAGGTAAAATTCCAGTTGGGGACTGGAAGTAGATCCGAATGGGCATTCGACAGCTTTAGGAAGACTTGGGATTAGAATGTTCCATCATTCAGGTTCTGGTAACCAGGTTAGATCTTTCTCATGATTGTCTATGGCATTTGGATAAGGTTGAGGCGGTCCTACTTTATGCGGTAGGCCAAGATACCTGGTACGGTCCGACTGAAAGTCGTATGGCATGCCTGGTATGCCAGCCCGAGGCTGATTGGGCCAAGCATGAGTGTTCTTGTTTAAGTGGATTGATTTTTGTATGTTGTTGGACAATTGTCCTGTCAGCACAAAGGGTTCGCCTTAGGGAGAGGGAAAGTTGGGTTTCCGATGCCATAGATCATCAGGATTTTGTTAGTTGGCAAAGTGACTTGTATGATAGAACTTTTTAAAAGGTTCGGTTGGGTTTCACATCATCTTTCACGTTTCGCAGTTGCGAAAGTGCTTCAGGGATCAGGAGGCAGTAGTAATGTTGGACGACATTCATGTCGGTAAGCGCCTTTGTTATGTTTAGAGGCCTATGACCATTTTGGAGAGAAGGGTGAAGGTTCTGCGGAACAATGAGGTACCTTTGGAAAAGATACAGTGGGAGCCCCATAGGGGGTCCGAGTGGACGTGGGATTCGGAATCAGAGATGCAGGAGCACTATCCAAGGTTGTTCACCGCAGGAGACGTCGAAGACGAAGTCTAGTTTAAGTGGGGGAGAATTGTAACGCCCCGATTCCCGAGTATCAATTTGTGGTTATTATTTCTCATGATTTCAAGGTCTACTTGACGAGTTAGTTGCCTGACTCGCCGAGTAGCAGCTGGTTGGTCCACATGTTTAAGTGACCTACTCGCCGAGTCCAAGAAGGGACTCGATAAGTAGGAGCTGGCAGATGAAACCCTAAATTTCAGGGTTTTTCACCCTATTTAAGAATCACTTATCCCCCCTAGCCTCTCTTACTGCTCCCCTCGAATTCAGAAACCCTAACTCGTGTTGTTCTCTATTTTAGTGTGCTTCTTAGCTTGGAATAGGGATTTTGCTGAGGAAAGGTTTGAAGACCAAGAATCTTTGAACAAGGAACAGCTGGGGATTTGAAGTCTACCTTAGTTTATCACCATTTGGAGGTATCAAGTCATCACCTTGAGCTTCTTGTAGTTAAACCCCCTTTCTATATTCAGTTTTGGGACCATTTTGGGCATTTGGTGATGCATTTCGAGTGATGAACCAAGATCTGAAGTTGCAACTTCAGATCTAGGCTCATCTTGGCGTTTATCATCATAAAGTCTCAATCTTTAGCATGTTGGTGAAGCTCTTTTGCCTAGAACCTCTTCTTTAGCTTGTTTTGGGTCATTATCACCTTGCATGCATGTAAAGTTTGCAACTTTACGTGATAAACATGCCTTGGGAAGCTGGATCTACAATATGGAGCCTTACCATGGCTTAAAAAGCATCTGTATGGATGAAGGATTGAAGGGACTCGGCGAGTCGCAAGGTCGACTCAACGAGTCATATGAAGATGGTCATGAACTTGATGGGTTAATGAACAACTCGGCGAGTCCGATGAAGATTGATTTGGGCTCGGCGAGTCGGCTAGGGTTTTCCCAACCTTTGGACACGCATGAACTCGACGAGTTATAGGGAAACTCGACGATTTAACCAAGGATTTCACGACTTCTCGAGTTCAGGAAGGACTCGACGAGTCGGTGAACTGTACTTGACGATTCGGGTCAACATGGACTGTTGACCTTGACTATTGACTTTGACTTTGACCAAGGGTTGACCAGTTGACCTATGGGGTATTTTGGTAATTTGGAAATTTATGGAAAAGGGTTTTATGGTGATGATAGTTGTTGGAGTTCGTGTTGGTGATTCAGGAGTTTGAGCCTATCACTTTAGTGCGACATTGTGATGTGAGTTCTCCTCACCATATCAACAGGGTCTACGGCACCAAGGCCGACCCTTTATGATTTACATCCTGGTTTAGGATGGATGTTATGTTAGATTTCATCCTGGTTTAGGATGGTTTCTATGTTATATTTCATCGTGGTTTAGGATGGTTGTTATGTTAGATTTCATCCTAGTGTAGGATGGTTGCTATGTCATATTTTATCATGGTTGTAGGATGGTTGCTATGTTAGATCTGTATGACTATCTATTATTACATGCTAGCGTATGATATTTATGTGCACATATTTATTAGTTTGAGGAAAGGGTTGAGGCAGGTCCTGCTATGTGCAGTAGGCCAAGACACCCTAGGCGGACCGAGTAGACTGCATGCTCGGGTCGGGCAAATCTAGTCAGGCCGAAGGCCCAACGAGCGGTCCGGATAGGCTGAAGGCCCCGAGGAGGGCGGTCCAGACGTTTCGAGGGCTCGGAGAGTGGTCCAGATAGACTGAGGACCGGGAGTCGGTCTAGTCAGACTGATGGCTCATTATGCATGTTGTATCTGTTTGCTTGTATGTTTATATTATATGGTTATATCTGTATGGCGTTGGTATTTTGGGGGTAACTCACTAAGCCTTCGAGCTTACATTTATCGATTATTGTTTCGGGTGCTTCTGATGATCGCGGGAAGGCGAAGACATGATCGTACCGTTCCTCACATTTTATGATTTTATGATCTGATTATGGGATACTCTGACGATATACTATTTTGAAAACAAGTTTTGTAATATTCATGTGTTTTGAAATGTTTAAAAAAAGTTTTAATTTGGCATGATTTTTATGGGTGTGACAGGTTATGCATTCCTTGGATTGTTGTATTTAGTATGTTATTGTGATGTAGTGATATGTTAGATTTGTATCTTAGTATATAGGATGTTGCTATGTTGTAGTGATCTGTTAGATCTGTATCCTGGTATATAGGAGGTTACTGTGATATAGTGATCTGCTAGATCTGTGTATATATTCTTATATGATAGGATGTTGTTGTAGTGGTATACTAGTTATCATTTAGTGGAGTGCCCTAAGGGTTGCATGTTGTCATGTAGGATAGCCTGAGAACTCTTGATCTAGGTTTTCTTGATTGTTCCTTGTTTGGTTGTGGCTCTAGAGTAGGATCATCTGTTCGGGCGGCTATATCACCTATGATTTACTTATGGTTATGCACTTCATGGAGGTTACCTTTAGCGGTACAGTGTGCTGAGAGAGGACTTGTAGGCGGTAGTGAGTTGTATGATTGATGTTTGCATGTATTATGTGCCTACTTGATCCTTGATTGTTATATGTCGACATATGGTGGTAGTGGGTTGAGGCGATCCTGCTTTGTGATGTAGGCCAAGATATCCAGTGCGGGCCGACTGTAAGCTGTAACGTCCCCAAAATCACGATAAAATTTTTTCATTTTAAAATCAAGTAAAATCATTGCTTTCAGATACCATCCAAATCAAAACCATTCATTTACAAAACATTGTTCTAAAAAATAGCATTATATATCAGAGTGTCCCCAAATCAGTATCATCAAAACCAAGAGGATGTGCACGATCACGCCTTCACCTTGTCATGATCATCTGAAGTACCTGAAATAATAAACTAAAACTGTAAGAATGGAGCTTAGTGAGCCCCTCTCCCCCCCCCCCCCAAAAGTACCACCACACAACCATACAAATAACTGCATGCATACATGAGCCTTCATCTTGACTGGACCGCCGCACCGGGCCTACAGACTATCTTGACCGCTCTCAGAGCGTTCAACATTATTGGACCGCCGCATCGGGCCTGCAGCATATATGGACCGCTCTCCGGGCCTTCGGTCTAACTGGATCGCCTCGCAGGCCTTCAGTCTATCAAGTCTGCCCTGGGTATCTTGGTCTTCAACATAGAGCATGACCGCCTCAACCCAATCGACCATATCACATAAACATATACCATAACAATCAATAGCCAACAAGTATATGTAGTCATACAGATCTACAGATCACTACCGCACAACAACATATATCCTATATACCAAGATACAGTTCTAATAGATCACTACAACATAACAACATCCTATATACTAGGATACAAATCTAACAGGTCACTACAATATAGCAACATCCTATATACCAGGATACAAATCTAACAGGTCATTACAGCATAGCAACATCCTATATACCAGGATACATATCTAACAGACCACTATAGCATAACAACAACTATACACTAGGATACAGATCTAACATGTCACTACAACATAGTAACATCCTATATACCATGATACAGATCTAACAGATCACTACAGCATAACAACATCCTATATACCAGGATACAGATCTAAAAGGTCACTACAACATAGCAACATCTTATATACCCTGATACATAACCAAGTGGGCCGACATTGGTGCCTTCGACCTGCAAGTACAATGAGGAAAACTCACTTCTCAGCCCGAAAAGGTAATTAAACAGGACACTGCTATGAATATCAACACTATCGGTCACCTATTCATCAAATAGTGACCAAACTCAAATACAACTCAAAATACCCAAAATACCCTTCGGTCAAACTTGGTCAAAGTCAAAGGTCAAAAACTCAACCAAATCAACTCAACCTGAGTACGCTCTGTGTACTCAGCATGTACGCACGGCGTACTCACAATCCAGATACGGGCTTCCAAGGGAGTACGCACAACGTACTTAGATGTACGCCCTGCGTACTCAGCCAAAAGTTGTTTCCCCATTAATTGCTTGTTTCATGAATTCCTTTTATCCAATTGAAGATCTACCCCCAAATATAATTCCAAACCATAAAGTTTCCATCTTTATGAATTTGCATGCACAGAAAATGCCCAACACCAAAATCGTAACTTGTCTTAAGCTCTTAAGCTCTTAAGCTCTCTAACATTTGAATGGAAGGAAATAAGGGACTAAGATTACATTTTTATGCTTCCAAATAACTCCATAATGGATAAAGTTTCCAACTTTATCCATTTGAATGGTCCAAACAACCAAGATCTAGTCTTTAAGTCTCAAAGGGACCAAAAGTGCATCTTTATCAACTTAATCCATTAAGTACAAGTCTCCAACCTTCATATCTGAATCAAAATGATGTTTAGATGTATAAAGTTTTCAACTTTATCTATGACAAGGTCACAAACTTTCAAGATCTAAACTTTATGCACAAAAATGACCAAAAGCTCATAATACCAAAAACTAGCTGCACTTTCCTCCACTTATTTTGTCGTGTTCCACTTTCCATCCAACACTTTGTAAAATGTCACTTTTAGCCCCTCATTTTTGAACAACGACATTTTTCATCTCTTTACATTTTGTATATTTGCATGTTTCTAGGTTTCATATGTTTAGACCCTATATAGAAAATAAGTTACTAGAATGGTCCATCTTATTTACATAATAGGTCATTATGAATAATTATATTATAGGAATGATGCATATGTTTAAAAAAATACATAAATGCCCCATTCCTAATAACAAATTTTAAAAAGTGAGTTTTTGTCCCTATGTAGAAAATGAATTTGAAAATGGTCCTTATGAGTTTTTTTCTTAAAAACAGTCCATGTAATTTTATAATTAAAACCTTATTTGCATCCCTACAAAATGAGGATGAGCATTTTCTAGTTAGTTATTATATTTTTATTTGAGAATGGATAAATTATTTTCTTTTTTGTTACTGTGCAGATTTATTAAGATAAATGATTAGGATCGTGACACCATAGTGAGTCTCGATTTTTGCCCCTCTAATTTTTGTATATGTGTTCCGCCCTACCTTCAACAACGACCACCTCCTCCATCACCAGATGTCTCCACCTTAATGTATTGGTGGTTGTCCAACACCACAATCATACCATATATCTCTACCCGAGTGTGGTTGAGATTGTCCCACTAGGACTCTAGCTAGTTAGCTTGTACCCCTTATGTCTAGAGATTTAAGGTTGTATGAAATGAGAAAGAAATTTCATTGGCTCAATTTGTTCTTCTTCATGACGGTTCCTAAACACTCACTTTTTTTTTATCAACGACCATCGGAGAATACCACTAGAAAAAATACCAACAAGGAGACATCAACGAGGTTATGGCCGGGGATGGGGAGTGGGGTGGGTGTGGGTCTCATTTAATTAATAATTAAAATAAATATAAAGGAAAAAACAATATCAAAAAATGACAAAAAAAATATATTTTTTAAATAGTATATATACTTAATAATCGAGGGTATTAACGATAACCGTTCAAAGAACCATACACATAACTTTTGGAAACTATAAAGACAGGCCACATCAGAAATTAAAATGGTTAATTAAAACTATAAACCTTAAATACAAAAAGGAAAATGATTCGTATATAATAATTTTTCTTCGTACATAACAAATTATGTTTTAAAATGTTATATTGTATAATTGTATAAAACATAATTTGTTGCATATGGAAAAAAAATGTTGTGCACCAAATCCAATTCCAAAAGAATTTATGTTTTCTGGAGTTGTACAATATAATATTGTAACGCATAAATTGTTATGTATAAAAAAAATTTGTTGTGTACGAATCGATTGTTATAAAAGTATAATTTACCTTAATGATTTCTAATGCTTTAATTCAAAAGTTCAACGTAATTAATTTTTTATTTCAATTCTCAAAGTAATTAATGTTAGAAAGGAAAGTTCTAAGTAACGTTCACTATTATTGTTTGAGAGTGAAGTTCAAATTATTGAGTATTAATGTTTGTTAAGGTTCAGCCGCAACTTTTGACAATATTAATTTCAATTATTTTCTTTTGACAAAATAGTTAAAAGTTAAGTAATAATACGGTAATTAAAACAATTGGTTTAACGGTAAGAAGTGATCCTTTAATTTGAAATGTCATGTGTTCAAGTCTCACTTGAAACATATGTGATAGTTATAAGTATATTAGATTGTCCTCTAAAAACAAAAATCAAAAGTTTTTTGGTCCGACGGTTCAATGTGTTCCGCTTCTTTAAAATTGAAGATTCAAGTTTCATTTAAATATTAAATATTTAAATTGTAAATTAAAAAAATATATTAGTTTTTTTGTTCTAAAAACAGTAATATCATGGTTTAATTGCTTGTAATATCTGACATCCAATCATTTAATAAATATTTAATAATGAGTTTGAAGCTCGCGTGTTGCGGCATGCTTGTAAATTCCATTTTCGACTTAATAGGTTAAAATAAAAGTCCGGTAGTATTTATGTAATTTAGCTATTACAATGGACCATATTTGTATTTGTTGCAATTTTTTGGTATAAGGACCATTTTTGTGATTGTTTAGGGACTATTTTTTTTATTTTTTTTTTCGGAAAAATGACATAGGAGGATAATATTTTTTTCTTTTGTTATATTTAAACAATTTTTTTTACACATTTTACTATTTAACATGTTAAATGTGCTCCATATTATCATTATCACCGATCATCTTATATAACAATGGTAAAATGTGAACACATTTAACAAATAAAATGATCAAATATATAAAAAACATAAATTGCCTAAATGTAAACAAACAAAAACTAATTATCTTAATAAGTCATTTTCTCCATTATTAATAACAATTTTATTTTTCATATTTGTTTGTATTATTTTTCCAAATATTATTTTTAAAGTATCTGTAACAATCGATTATTTATCTCATTTATAGTTTTTTGAGTTGACAAATCAATTTCATACTATTTTTTTTTTCAAAAACTTATTATCATAAATATTAATTAAATATTGATCAATTCTAAACTTATTTTTTAATTTAATAAATATTTTTTTTGAGGAAATTTTTATATAACCATTTATATTTTTTCTTTTGTTTTTAAGCATATGCAAATAAAAAAGTAAAAAGAAAATATTACGTAGCAAATAAAAAACCAAAAAAAACTATATAATGTAATTTTTTTAAAATTATTGCTACTTTTTTTTATAATTTTTAATTAGAAGTTTATAACATTTTAATATTTTTAATACAACGTTCTAAACTAGTATTTAACGAAAGTATTTTAAAATGTTATATAAAAAGTTTAGAAAATAGTGTACAAAATTTATAAAAATAAAAAAAAAATGTATGAACATATTTAAAAAAATAAACAAATAACTTGTAAGAAAATTTTTAAACATTAAAAAATATTCGGTTTAAAAGCACGTGTATAAAAATTATGCGACACCCTCATTTTTAGGGATGAGATTTAGAACCGGAAAACCGGATCGGAACCGGAATCGGACCGGAACCGGAACCGTTAGAACCGGAATATATAGAACCGGTTCCAGTTTCGGGTTTAAAAATTGGTTTTATCCGGGTTCCGGGTAATCCGGGTTTGGGTCCATCGGATCCGGGTAAACCAGGCCGATGTTTGGAACTGGAACCACTTTTAGGACCGGAACCGGTTTTTATGAAACGTTTAAAAGATGCATATCTCATCCGTTTCAACTCCGATTGACATGCGGTTTTTTCCAACATGTAGTTTAGAGTTTGTACATGATTTTAGACTATAAATTTGTCATTTTTAGTATTATATTCATTGACTTACAGTCCTCCAAAGTCGAGATATCAAAGCTGGAAGTTTTTATTTTTTCAGTTTTTTTGTATTCGGTGAAAGTTTTAAAACATACATATCTAATTCGTTTAAAATCGGATTGACATGTCGTTTTTTTCAACTTGTAGTTTACAGTTTGTACATGAGTTTAGACTATAATTTTGTCATTTTTGGTTTAACATTCAATGATTTACAGCCTCCGAAGTGGAGATATCAAAACTGAAAATTTTCAACTTTTCAGCTATTTGTTTTTGTACTTTGTATTATGTGAAAATGTTAACACATGAAAATCTCATTCGTTTAAAGTCGGATTGACATGCGGTTATTTCCAGAGTGTATTTTAGAGTTTGTACATGATTTTAGACTATAATTTTGTTAATTTTTGTTTCATATTCAATGAGTTACAGTCACCCAAAGTCGGGATATAAATATGAAAATTTTCAAAGTTCAACCCACTAAGTAGTAAGTAATTACCAAAAAATTCCGGTTTTTCCGGTTCTAAACCCACTTTATCCGGTTCCAACCAACCCACTTTGATGTTTCCGGGTTTTCCGGTTCTAGACCCACTTTACCCAGAACCGAACCAAAACCGATTCCTATATACCGGTCCGGTTTTCGGTTCTACAAAATCCCGTTAACCGGTTCCGGGTTTTTCGGGTCCGGGTCCGGGTCCATCCAGTCCGGGTTTGGACCCACTTTCATCCTTACTCATTTTTACAACCAGAAAAGTCCGATTTATTTATGTTTAATAAATCAGACTATTCTTTTAAAAAGATTAATTTTGCGGAATTTTGTCCCAAAAACATGATAATAATATCATCGAAGCATTTCCAAAAAATGTGTTTTATTTATAAAACTCGAGATGTTATCGTCAATACAGAAACATAAGTATAAAACGAAATAGATCTTATAATAATTATACTAATGACATAAAAACTCTTTGAATCTCACAACATAATGTACCTTCAAACAATTACCTGTGATACAGATAAACTAAGTGGATCATGTTGGGAAATCTGATAAGCACATATGATTTTAAACCCACAATAATGAAGTTGTATATTTTATTTTACGTAGTTAACCCACTTACTCATTCCTCTTATTCTCACTCCCTAATCCTAAGGTGATGATCTTACTTAACCTATCGTGAAGGATCTCTCTGAGTAGACAATATTACTATAGGGATTTCGTAGCAATATATATATATATATATATATATATATATATATATATATATATATATATATATATATATATATATATATATATATAAGGCAAGCCTAAGGGGCATAGAGTACCTGAATGATCATCTTTTCTCTTCCCTGAAAAGTATGATCATTAACACCCCCAACTGGTGTTCCACAGGACTACCTAAAATAGTATGTGGTCGTCATCTATATGCTCTATTAGATGACTGGTCCCGGTAATACAGTTTGTGACCTCTTACTATTATTTTATTTTCCCAAAACCCGTTACTACCCTATACGAATATGATAAAGTAATTTAAATAAGTAAAATCATATTATAGCACAAATATCAAATACACAAATAGCAAACACATATAGCAATTAATAGATACTTCATATATATATATATATATATATATATATATATATATATATATATATATATATAAGTTGAAAGTAACTATGTACTCACTTGACAAAATGTCTAATGATTGGTGAATCGGGCAGAGCTTCGCCTTACACATTTTTCCAAAAGACCTAGATGTACATAACGCTAAGTCTTAGTCTAATTTCATATTTTATGGAACTTATTATCACAAGGACTTAGATTCCTCAACAATCCCAAAGTTTACATCAAGATCTATCAAGTAAGGATCAGCCAGGTAGGACAGTCGGGAGGCAAGATTATTTCAGCGTATAGCCTTTCTGAAATCCAACAACCAAGCTGACATGACCATTCTAGTCCCATCTCCCGTAAGTAGATCAATCAGTATAATGATTTGAAATCGTTGATAAATCTTTATTATAAGTTCCTAGTAACAACTTATAACTATAATCATAAATTATACGGAAGCAGAGTACTCTTGATGAAAACCAAGATCTAAATGAGCAGAACACTGACTTGGGAACTCCTACTCGAAGATTACAACTAGCTGAGCACTCAGGGGTGTCATCGGGCTTCGTCGCAGGCCAAAAATGAAAGAAAAAGGGTTAAAACCGAAGAACTATATATATATATATATATACAGAGAGAGAGAGAGAGTGAGAGAGAGAGAGAGAGAGAGAGAGGCTCTGGGGGGTGGATGTGAGGAGCTTATTGATGGGTTTTAGTCATAAGACATCCTATGTGCTCATACAAACCCTAATGCTTGGATCTAGGTTTCTCTATTGTACATGCAAGTTATCCAAGACTATAAACCCTAATTCTAGCATATGGGAATCAATATTAACATATAATTAGGTTTAAGATATTACCTTGATTGTTATGTAGCAATAACAATCCCAATTCCTCCTTGAATTGACTTTGGAAGGCTTAGAGTCACAAGTGTCACTCCTCTAATGGCTCACAAACACCATAAGCAAGAGGATGAAGAGGAGGGAGGATAGAGGCTGCCAAAACTCGTGTGAAACCCTAGCAAGAAGCTTAGCCACGTTTTTGGTCCTTAAGGGATCTATATATAGTGAGGCAATTAGGGTTATCTAACATGGAAACCCTAATTTAGTTGCTTAAGCCCTAAGAAACCCATGGAGCCCTTTCTTAAAGCCTTTGGACGATTTCATATGGGCTTCCCCCATAGAATTCGTCCACCTTATAATAAAAGGCAATCCATGGCCCAAATTGCAATTATCTTATAATTACAATTCCAGTCCCTTAAGTTTAATTAATCTCTTTTAGTCACAAAACTAATTACTAATTAATTATTGACTAATATTAATTAAACAATATGATTTCTCCTTTAATATATTATTCCCATAATATATTAATAAATCATATTTAATCCTTTCTCTCCATAATTCATCCTATCAAGTTGCTTTGGTGAAGGCAACCCAAAAGGACCATGCACCATCGGGTCAAGTACATACCAAAATAGTTATGGACTTAGACACTAATCCAACAGTCTCCCACTTGGATAAGTCTAATAACTATTCTGCGTATGACTTCAGATCCTGATCTGCAATCGTAGCTTTCCAAAGCCGTTGTCAACTCTGATCCTATCAGATACGCGTGTCCTTAGATAAGGGATCATATATTCCTCCATTCTAGATATCGTATGAGATATGATTTCAAATCATTCTCTTTGTACTATATCTCGATTCCCGATTTATGACGACTGACTAATTGAACAAATCAAATTAGCCCTAGCCCGGCCGAGCATTTACGTTTGTCATCACTAAACCATCGAGGGGCCCAAAGATATCGCTTTTATCCTACTTTGAATAAAAGGAACGGATAAACTTTGATACAATGCTTGCTTGCACTCACGCACCGAATCACACACAACAATATGTTTTATAACACCAAGTTACTAGTGCGTTTACATATTATCAATGTGCAACCGATTTGCAAGATACAACTCACTCATCTCGGTTTCAAGAATATAAGATGTTATCGTCTCACCAATCACTCGTGATACAATCCATGGAGTGATCTAAGTGAGCGTGGGTTTAATCCAATGCTCAAATTCATATTCATAAGCACTCATGAACATTGCAGCAAACATTTGCTTATGTCTAATGCTCTTTAGACAATCCACACACCAATTCACGACAGTCTTCATTCATATCTACTTCCAACATATGAACGATTGTGGCCCGTTTGAATAATTCAATTATTCTTAATAAACTCAATTATTCTGGAAGTCAAAACATGCAAATGTGAAACACAAGAATAATACTAATCCCATATGGCCTCAACCCTTTGAGCATAAATAAAACACCTTTTATTTATCACCATATCGATTACTCATTATTTGTCGTTTCGTGTAATCAACTTCTTACTTGAATTACAACACTTGTCCCATGCTCCTAGCATGCACACAATGTTTACCTATGGTTCTTACTTTGTGAAATAGATCATATTGAACACATTTCCAATCATTCTCATTTCACAACTCCTAATCCTTTTCCATAAGTTTAAGAATATCAAATTCTTGCCACTTATAGAGTATGCTAGATTCTAACATTTTATGCAACGATCCTTTCGTAGTGTCACTGCACCAAAGTCACAAAGACTATTGCCAATGATATTACAAAGTCCTCTATCGGATATTGTTACAAGACAATTCCTTAGATATGATGTCTCTCACTCAAAGTACTTTCCTTTGAACATCCTTTTGCATAAAAGTTTCTAATCTTAGACATAGATTTTTCAATATTCAATTCCCAATATGGACACGCTTCCATATTTTCCATATGACAACTCATTCTTAATAGAATCTTATCTATTCATAATAATGTCGATATGGTCCATCCAATACCATGCTTCCAACTACTCACAAGCGACCAATCCTCGTCGAAAATTGAATTGTCCTTTGATAGTTGTTTAATTGTTTTAGTCAAAACCGATTCTAGTCCTTTTTCCCTCTAAATGCGCTATACATTTGGAAAATTTTAGAATGGTCAAACATTAAAACATTTGCAATCGATCCTATACCCGAAGCGTATGGGGCACGACGCATAATGTTTTATTTGCTATGTTCTCAAAATTCGAAATGTGAAGAGGAATGCCGTAATCATAATCGAAATTTTAAGAACACAGTATGTACCCTTGACTAAATTTATTAACATTTCTCAACCTAATCATTTAGATTTGAAATGAAGCATAATATTCTCTCCCTCAATTATAGCAAAACAACTTCTCAAATCTTACAACTTTGCAAAGTATGACTCTTGTTTTCTATAATTAATATTGCTAACCTTGCAATACTTGCCTCAATAATCATACAATCATAACTTTTATGCTCCCACTATCATGATGATTATTATAAACATAACACTTATGCTCCCACTAGCTTCGACATGTATTCAGAAACAGCTAAACTTTCAGAAAAAACAATACTTATTGAATTTCTTAAATTCATGTTTCTAATACTTAATGTTTTGATAATCTTTTATCAAGGCTTCTTGAACTTATACACCTTTGCCTTAGATAGTTCATATGCGTGTCTAAACAATTAAGACTAATTGCCAAACCTCACAATTCAAATCATGGAAAGGGATACCGTAACCATAATCGAATTCGAGAATGCAATTTTACAATCACTATCTTCTTAAAATCTTTCTTAGTGAAAGCATTTCCTCACAATCATTTTCATGAAGGAGAAAATCTTATGACACTTAGATTTAACGGTGTATTTGTTCCTATCCATGTGAATTTGTCAAAACCAAAGTTTACGACAAATTCAAACTCATATGGACTGAACTTTCTTGATCTCGATTTCTTGCCTTTATGGTAGCACAGCTCCCCACCATGTCTTCCAAGTTGTTAAGCAGCTTACCTTTTCTTATCAATGTATTTTCCATTGATCAAGGTCCTTGCCTTTTATGCATTCAAATGAGAACTCATAGAACTCATATGCATAATTAACTCAATTGGAACGGCATAGAAACCAAATGATGTCAACACGATAGGTTGTAAACCTCAACTCGTGTGCTAGTGATGATCGATTAAGGTTTATTTGATTTGTTCTTGAAACCTTTCAAGACCATTAAGACTCCCACTGACTCCTTGACATATAAGATTCTTTTGTCAATAACCATTTCTTGACAAACAAATATTCAAGAGTTTGTGTATCTTTTATTAAAACAAAACACTTCATAACTTTGGTCCTAGTTGGTCTTTGTCTTATCCAAGACATCACAACTTTCCACAATTGATGAATGTTATAAACCTTACTTTTTCACTCGATGTCACAATCTTAACTTTAAGACTTGTTATTGGAACGAAGTATGATTGACTTATTGATTTAACCATTTCTTCAATTCTTGATTCCTCTTCTTAGACATACAATTGTACTAAGACTCATTTAGAGGATCAATTGAGATATGGTTCTTAATCATTAAGACTTATCATAAAGCATAAAAGCTACTCTCCCTTCTTCTTAGAATGGAGAAGCTTTTATCTTTCTGCCTACTTGATTCTTCTTATTCGTTTTGCTATTGATTTAAACCTTTTCAATCAATTCATAATTACACTCAATCTTGTAAGTATAATCACATTTACTAAACTTTTAGTAAAACATGACGAATATCTTTGTTACTCTTATGGTGAACTTGATCAACACACAACTTTGTGTGTTCAATCTCCTAGTCCTTCACTTGACACTTTGTCAATGAATTAGTCTAATTTCCAAATATGAAATTTCTCATTCATCGTGCAACCAAGTTGCATGATTCCAAGTTTTTGTCCAATTGAAACTTGGGCGATGAGAAACTCTTCCTATTTGGTAAATTCTCGACTTTCCATAAATAACATAATAAGAACCAAATCCATTATTGTTAATAATAGAAACATTTTAACATCAATTTTTTATACATGCCATTGCAAGGATAAATAAATAAAAATAAAAATTTATTTTATTGCGGAAAAATTTGTCCTTACAATGCAATTCATTGAAAAACTTATGCTAATACATCTTTCTTAGCAATCTAACTCTAACTCTAAGTAGTAGCTTAAGAATCTAATCTTTGAGAAATGCGATCGAAATCCATTCCTTCATGGTTAGATTCTGCTCACTTCTTCCTTTAAGCTCCCTTTCTTTTCTTCGATTCTACAAAACATCAATTGTAATCTTATCACATTATGTTTTAAGAATCTAGAATAGAAGCTTAAAAGAGTTAGTCAATGGATTTTACCTAAAGTAGAGGCATACGTTTTGACTCTCCCATCTCTTAGATCTCTTAGGTAAATGGGGCAGCTTCGTCTCCAATAACCTTTCTCTTGGCAATAAAAGCAGATTGACTCTTTTGGAACATTACATGGAACTACTTTAGACATTGCCTTTCTCTTATGATCAAACCTTTCGATCATAGCATGTCTTTTGTTGCCATCGTCTATATCCATAGAGGTCTTGAAGGCAGATTCACCAATCAACTTTGCTTTTCTATTGCGCCAAACCATTGCTGATTCAACAGCAATAAGCATATAGGTGAGATCTATAAGCGTCAAAATTTAAGTGTAAAATAAACTTGATATCTTTGGTTAATGTTGTAGTAGTTGAAACGAGGTTTCCGAAAATATATAGAACGCCCAAATCTGACTTCATATGAGGATGTTATGATTTATCGAAGTTTCGGCTTAGCGGTATGCAGCCTGAAATACTCGATTTGAGATCGAGCGGTTTTTAGCCGAAACAATCTAAACGAGAATCGAAGATCTCGTTGTTGGTATCAAAGCGATAAAAAGTTAGGCGAGAACGGACGTCAAACGGAGAAGTTATGAATTTATAACGAAGTTTTTCTGTCCCGACCTATTAAAAATAAATAATAAAAATAAAGTCAAAATTAGCCGACGGAGTCTAAACGAAAGTTGTAGAGCGTAGTCTCACCTTCGCGTGGATATAAAGAACGTCGAAAACGGAGTTTGTATGAAGAAGATATGAATTTCCGAAGTTTATTAAATAATTAATAATTAAATTTAATTATTAAATCCGGCATTATCCGAAGAGGAGTCATCGGACTCCTCCGAAGTACGCCCCGCGTACTCGTGTACGCCCCGCGTACACCGAGGTATGTCGACACTCGCACTCGAGCACTTCGGATACGTAAGCGATGACGTTTCTGAGGCAGTACGCCCCACGTACTCCGAGGCTCCAGCCTCCTATAAATAGGATGCGAGGGCAACCGAGTTATTTTGCTCTTTTCTCTCTTCTCTCTCCCGTTTTGCATCGATTTGCGTGCCAGAAGTACCTCGAAGCCCCGGTAATATTCTCGCGCCCCGAAGCAAGTCCCGAGATCCCGAAGATCCCGAGAGGTGCGATTTCCGAGCCGAAGCTCTGCCCACGAGAAGTTCGATTTTTGTAGAGATCTTTCAGATCTGCTGAGGATTACTACTTCTACAAGCCGTAGTGTTGTCCGATCATCTTCTGATCATGTGAGTGTGTAGTTACTTTCTTCTAATACATAATTATGAAGTATTTTATACGAAATACATGTTATGTGTATAATTTTGTTGTTATGTGCATGAATGTATATTCACTCTCTTCTATCTCATAGATCTGATTTATTTTCTATGAAATACGTGTTATGTGGGTGTGCCTCGTCTGTTATGTGGAATATGTATTGAATGAAAATGATATACAGGTTTTAAACTATGTATGAAAATATATATTTATATCTACTAATATGTTGGGTAGAACATGGGTAGATAGTTGGTGTGTAATAAACAGATGAGAGGCCTCAATGTTGCTGTTGTTGTTGATCTAGTTATTCAGCGGAGTATGGATAACGACCACAAACTCTTTCTAGACAGTCCTGTGGAACGCTAGCAGGTTCATAACCTGTAGGTGTTGTGAACGATGTGTTCACCGGTGTACTCTATCCCCCTCATGGTTGCCTTTAGGATATCTATTGTTGAGGAAACCCCTTAGCAGTAATGTCCGTCCCGATGAAAATCCTAGATTAGGTCCCTTGAGATAGATGTTATTTTAGGGACGTAAAGTGAGGATAACAGGAATGGGTAATCGGGATAGTGATTGGTTGGTGAAATTAAATATAATTTATTTATTGTGGGTTGAAAACCCTATATGCTCACCAGGCTCCCAAGCCTGACCCACTCAGTTTTATTTGTATTACAGGAAGTGGCGCAAGGGCGTAAGATGGATGAATCATCGAGTTGTTTTGTTTACAAGTCTGTATATGTATATATTTGTTGAATGACTAGTAATGTTATCGTTTATGCTTTATGGTCTATATCGGAACATGACATCCCGAGTTTTGATTATATAATGAAAATGCATCTCTTGATGAAATGCTTTGATAAATATTATTTTATCATGTTTTGTTTTGGAAACAAATTCCGCAACACTTTTAAATCAAAAGGATTTACTCTGAAATTATTTTAAAAAGCATAAATGAAATCGGTCTTTTCTGGTCGTGATTTTGGGGATGTCACATAGAGATTGCTGCAGAAAGCATAACTCATATATACTGACTTCGTTTTCAATGTTCTCTATATCGACAAAATCCTATTGACGAGATCTTCAAATCTTGTTTAGATTGTTTCGGCTAACAATCAACCGATTAGAATTTTGATTTCTATGCTCGCACTGCTACGTTGAAACTTCGAAAAATCATAACTTCTCCTTACGAAGTCAGATTTTAACGTTCTCTATATGCACGCTCTCGGTTAAACGAATACTACAACTTCCATTTATCTTAGGCTAAAAAGTAATTTATCAAAAAATTTGTAACATCCCAAAAATCATAGAAATTTAAAATTTTCAAAAACAGCCCATTTTAACCATAAAGTGTTTACAAACCATTATTATTTCAAAAGTATAATCATATTTAAAGTTTTCCCAATATCCAATATCATGAAAACAAGAAGATGTGCATGATCACACCTTCGCTTTTCCGCGATCATCTGAAGTACTTGAAATAATAAACTGAAACTGTAAGCCAAAGCTTAGTGATTTTCGCCAAAGTACCACCACACAACACATAACATATACAATCTTTCATGTTGGGTCCGCAACCTCCCATTTAGATTACCCAGGCCCACATCCTCCCAGTTGGATTACTCTGTATATCACGTATTGGGTTCACAAACTCCCGGTTGGATTACCCTGGCCCATAACCTTCCAGTTGGATTGCCTTGGTCTGTTGACCGATAGCACAAAGCAGTAGTCTCAACCCTAACATAACATGTCGATGTATAATCGATAACAAGAATATTCATCAGACAGATAATCATACAACTAGTAATCATAGGTAGTCCTACAGATCTACCAGTCTAATGCATATCATCAACCATCGTATAATCATACAGATCTACCACATACTCATCATATCGTCAATTAGTATATATGAGGATATCAATCCAATGTACCGACCTTGGTGCCTTTGACCCACAAGCACGGTGAGGAAAATAAACCCCTTGGTCTAAACAAATAGATGAATAGGTCTTTGCTCCGAATTTCAAATCTACCCGTCACCTATTCATCAAATAGGGACCAATCTCAAATACCACTCAAAATACCCAAAATGCCCTTAGGTCAAACTTTTTCAAATCCAAAAGTGAAACTTGGTAAACACAACTGAGTACGTTGGGCGTACTCAGCCTGTATGCGGGGCGTACTCGATCATTGACCAAAATGGGCGTTTGATTACGTACGCGCAATATACCCCTTGGTACGCCTAGCGTACACACCTAAACCATTTCCCTTCCTATTAGGAGATTAATGCTTAAACCCTTATGTCCAAATTACAGATCTAGACCTCAAATGTCGTCCTTAACCATAAGGTTTCCAACTTTATCATTTTGCATGGCCATTAAGTACCCAAACACAAAAACCCTAACTTCTTAACCCACTAAGACCTTGTAACTCATGCATGGAAGGAATCTAACAATCAAGATTACATTTTTATGCTTCTAGATGCTTCAAAACGTCTTAAAGGACAAATTATATGGATTAGAGTAACCTATACTCATAGTACCAAGCTTTTGGGACCAAAAGAGCACCATTAATAACTAAACAATATCTAAACAAATCTTACTCAAGTTCAGATCTTTTTACCTCTAAATGATGCCAAATGATGATGTTATTCTAGATCTAAAGAGTCCCACTCCTCCAAGATGATATTTTCTTCTTCCTCTCCCCTTAAAGGTTACCAAAACATGCACAAAAAGCTCAAGAATGCTCTAAAATTGATTAAGGTTTGCTTAAGGAAGAAAGTGGGTTGGAGGTTGGTGAAAGAAGGCAGATTGGGGACTTAAGGATGCTTAAATAGGGTCCAAACCCTAAAAATAGGGTTTGAGGTTCTGGCACGTACGCCCAACGTACGTGAGCTCCGCCCAAAATTTATAAAAACGCCACTATGAGCCATTTTGCAACACCTCATATACACAAGGGCTAAAGTGCAAATACTCTTCATACATAGGGTTTAAAATGAAAATACCTCAATATCAAGATGTTACAAATTCACTCTTTATGATACGTAGAGTTGTTCCGGTTTAATCACAAAACTTCGAAGAAGCATGACTTCTTCATACGAGGTCAGATTTCAGTGGTCTTTATATGGACGAAACCCTTGTGGCATATACAATAACATGGTTAAGATTATTTATCCTAGATAATATTCTATTAAAAAGTCATTTTTAACACTTATTCTATTTTAATTGACTAGCCCGAATCTATGGTGTTACAATTATCTCCCCCTTAGGATGATCATGTCCCAGAATCATTAACAAAACATGACTTGTATAATGACTTTGCATGTTACCTTTCCATCCTAGGTGATAACCGTAACTCTTATGTATTTTCTATTGAGTTACTAACTCTTAGACTTCTTAACTGCGGATGGTGCTCAATCATGCACCTGCTTTTCCTTCTGAATCCGATTTCCATTGGAGGCTCTTTCTCCTTTTAGAATTGACTTATCCTAATATAAGGTCTTTACTTTGACGATCGTAACAAAATGATGGGTCATGTTCTAATGACCTTTCAATGGCTAGACTCACGTCTCTTTGAGTCAAACTCTAACATGAAGGATATCTTCCTTCATATTCTAATGTGTTATAATTACATTCTAGTATGTAGCATTTCTACCTATCGGCTGCTTAATCCTTAATGGAGAATGTGATACTTCTATCGATTTCTTCGATTATCTTTTATTTATATCTAAAGTTGGACATTACGTCGAACTTACTTTGTAGATTAGCCGGACTCGGTTCAATATGACCACTAAGGTAGGAATGTTTATCTTCGTAGTCACTACCAAAACAAACATAATGATGGAAATGAACAAAATAGCTCAACTACTAGTGTCTTAGTAACCTTGTGACTTTCCCTGATTCAAGTGCGGGTCATGTGCTTCTGGTAGTATAGGCCTCTACTACCTTTCACACTTACTCATACTTGTCCCAAGTATTTTCTAGTAGTTCACTAAGATATTATTTCCTAAAGATTACAAAAGAAATTTCTAAAACACATAGATGTGTCCAAGTAATCATATACACTAAATTTCCTAGACTCCACTACAACTTCTTCCATGCGTATCTTCGACCACAACTCTACTTCCCAACCTTTGTTATAAATTCTTTCTCATGTAGTCTCCTGCATACAAGGTACACTATACCCAAATATATTCTTAACCAATCCATTATGTTGAAACCATAATTACTTATTGCTATACAACAAACTATGTAACATAAATTGGGGTTTCGTTACTTCCTAAAAGCGATTACAATAATTATTCATATTATATGTCTACTACATCAGGCCACACAATCTAATCCTATCTATATATGATATTTGCTTCATATTTAAGGTCTTAGAGAAGTGGCTCTTCTTCTCTTTTCCTCAAGCGTCTCGTTCTTCACCCTCTGTTGGATCCAACCGATTGGATCCATGCATCGAATCCCATCGTTACCAAATCCATGGCTAAAAGCGATTGCTACATGACCAATGGTAGGCTTACATCACAAGCAACCTTAAGCAATCCGTTGCTTCCTTGGTCTCATAACTATAGTGACGTTCCTACAGTCTTAGCACTGGCTTAACCAGGTCTAATACCTTTTGGGAAACCCATAAACCCAAACAGATACCTCAAAAGTAGGAGACTGTTTAATTGGTACAATGTACTCCCATGATACGCCTCAGTGTAAGTGTCAATTTTGGTTAGTTCATTCGTGACAATATGTATGGCGAACTGCATCTTGTTGGTGAAAGCACGAGTGTACTTGTCAATAGTCATATTCCCCTTCTTCAAATTCAGGAATTGGTTCTCCAATTCTAGTATGTTCTAAGCAGAACAATACTTTCGCTTGAAATTCACTAGGAACTTTTCCCATATTACTTGCAATGGCTTATTTGGGCTTATTAATTTTCCCAAGGTGTTCCACCAGCGAAAAACTGATCCCTTAAATTGTCTCACTGCGTAGGTGGTTTGCAACTTTCCTATACACCCGCAAGTGATGAAAGCTAGTTCCATATCTGAAATTCAATCCATTAACTCTGTTTGGGTTGTCCTTTCCATTAAAAGATGATGGCTTGCAAGTCATAAAATATTTATACTTGAAGTGGCCTCTGGGTTCATCATCTCTTCAAACCTATGGTTCTTCCGGTCCTTGATAAATCTCTGAGTCATTGTGTCCTTCCTGGACCGTTGTTGCATGAGAATAGATTGTTGCATTTTTTACGCGCTCAAAGACTATCGGTTCATTAATCACTGGCCCTTTGTCTCTAGCGTTTGATATCCTTGAGTAAAGAGTTCCACAAACTCGCGTCTTTACTGATCTATAATGTTCTACATCATTATCGGGATTTGAACAACAACTTCTTCGACGTTCTGAGGTGTTGGACCTCCCTCGTTGTTGACGACTCTATCGCTCCTAGTAATTGTCATGACATTCTATACACTAAAGAAGACATTCGTCGTATTGGGTGTATTATTATAGGGAAGGTTTTGGTTATGTTTTGATGCATACAATTATTTTGATAGGGAAGGTTTTAGTTATGTTTTGATGCATACAACCTCCTTATCACTCCCAAAGTGTGACACCTAGAATCTCGAGGAGCAATTATAAGGAATGAATCCTATTTTGGGGATTGGAACACGGCGTGTTAGAGGAACCAACACGGCGTGTCTAGTCAAGGGCAATCATGATTTTCATTAAAACCAACACATCATGTTGGTGTCTAAACATGACGTGTTGGCAGCATGGAAGGAAACCCTAATTTGCACCCTATATAATCTCCTTAATCCCCAAGGCCTGGTCTCCTTACCAACCTCCATTGCCACTTAAACCCTAATTCGTCCCTCAAACTTTCTTGGTGGTGTTCTTGAGCCTTGAGTGGATTCTTGTGGTTATTTTGCTCATTTCCAAAGGAAGCTTTGAAGATTAAAGGTGCTTAGCCTGGAAGGAAGATCATAGATCCAAAATCTCTCAACTTCATGCAGTCTCTTTGAGGTATCAAGTTTGCATCTTGGCTTATGTATGATTAGATCTCTTCACGGCTAGTTTATTATGATTTTGGTCTCCTTTTGGGTCTTTGGATGAGTTGGGTTGTTTAAAGGCTTGTTCTTTCATATCTGGGTTGTTTTGGTGTCCTTGAGCATAAATGTGCAAAATTTATGTGAAGAATGGTGTCATGTATGCTTCAAGTCCCCTATTAAGTCCCCTTTTAGCTTAAGAGCTTCATTTAGTCATATATGGACGTAAAGTTGGCAACTTTACATGATAATCCAACTCAAGGAGGTCAAATCTATGTGTTGGGGATATGTCTTTAAGGATTAAGTGCTTATTGGTTAAGCTGTTGAATCTCGAGCAAACACGACATGTTGGCTAGGTATTTCCCGATTATCTAGATTATGGAAGAACACGACGTGTCCATGAGGCAACACAACGTGTTGGGTCAACATGGACTGTTGACCTTGACTTTGAGTTTTTCAGTTGACCAGGGTTGACCATTGGATATTTTGGGTTTGGGCTATCTTTTGGGCTTGGTTGTTTGGGGCATTGTTGGGCCATCCGAGAACAAGTGTTTTGGATCAAGGAAAAGTTAATGGGCTTTGGGGTAAGGCCCATGTAAGGGTTTGGGCCCAATTTGGAAAATTGGGCCATAAGTGAACCTTGGATGATTCTTTGGTTGTGGGCCTTTGATTGAGAGTTTAGGCCTTAGTCTTGGAAGAAACTATGTAAGGGGTAAAATGGTCTTTTTACCCCATATATGTGGATCATTGGATTCGATTCAGAACCCAATTGCTAATTGGGTGTTATTTTGTACTAATAGCTCGGGTAGTCGTCAGCACTACTAGAAAAACAGCCTTTTACGACGCTCATTGCGCGTCGTAAAATGCTCAGACGACGCGCAAATGCGCGTCAAGGAAGGCCCTGTCATAAAGAGAGACGACGCGCATTTACAACGCGCATTTATGACGCGCATTTACGACACGCAGTTATGAGACGCAATGCGTATCAAGGAAGGCCCTGTCATAAAGGAAGACGACACGCATTTGCATGTCGTAACCTTACGACGCGCGTGTTTATGACATGCAATGCGTATCAAGGAAGCCCCTGTCAAGAAAGGTCATGTCATAAATGAAGATGACACACATTTTTGCGTATCATAATTTTAAATGTTAAAAAATATTATTTACAGATTTACTAAATTTCAAATTAAATTTGCATTTAATGTCTCATAACAGAAAATAAAATACCATATACAAAAAATACAATCCATTGCATAAAATTTATTGTCATACATTTAACAAACTTTATTTCATATTCATACATATGATTACATTATTCATTAAAAGAACATATACCTACATCTTCCCCTAAAATGTTATCACATGATGTTGGCCACTTCATTGATGGATCACCAAGAGGAAAACCAACAACTGCCCTAAAATGTTCCATGATGTGCTGATACTCATGTCGTGTAACTTTAAACATTTAATAAAGTAAAATATCTTCTAAAGATAAAATTACACAAGAAACAACACAACAAGTATCAACCTTGTGGTAGGTCATATGTGGAAAAGGAAAAAGAACAATTTGTTACATGATTACCCATCTCAATGTGCCATGTGTGCAATAATCTTCTACACCATCTCCATCTGCCAATAAAAAAGTGATTTTGTATGGACTAATAACAACACCTCACCTATATATAGTTGTTTCTTTTTTACTTAATGCATAAACAAATAATTGATATTAATAGAGAAACTACCATTAAGTCCTAATTTTACAAATTTGTTCTCATTTATATGTTGTTTTCATTTTTCAAGTGAATTTTCATTTTATAAAGTATATTTTTTAACAAGAACTTGATTAAAATATATTTTTTTTATCAATCATACTATTTAGAGTTTAGAGTTTCACCTTTTGCCTTGAATTTGTGGTTGTAATTTTAGAAGACTTCACTAGCTGCATTGTTGTTTCAACAACTTTACTCCCACCAATAAAATCCGGGTGTGAAGTGTTTATATAATCCATTTGCAAAAGATATTGGATATCACTTTATAGGGTTAGATGCAAGAAAAAGCAATGTACTTTCATGAGCTTAACCAAAAGTTGCTTCCCATTTTTTATTATAAACAAAAACAACCCTCATGAGCTTAATCAATGCAACAGTTCAGTCTACTGCCTGCATGGTTAATAGCAATCACTATAAATTTATAAAACTCAAGAGATTAGAAAAAAGTACCTTCAATGTGAAATATGACTTTCTGTCCAAGGCGCATCCTATGTTCCTAAAAAAAAGAAAAAGAAATATCAATACTAAAAGAATAATGTTTTAAAAAAAATCTTTAATGGGACAATACCATGAACAGTGAACTCATATAATATGATGCCCAATGACAGACCTCATGCTTCAATTCGGAATCTAGTTTCTTCAGCAATTCATGAAGCAGCCTCTGAATCATATTGACGTTAACTAATATAAAACAAGTAATGAACTTACTATTAAGCAAAGAAAGAAACTAACCTAATTTTTTTTTACATGAAAGAGTTGAAAGTCCAACATCTGTGATGTGGCAAACATCTAAGTTAAGTGATCTAAGAGTTGATAATCCGGATAGATTTGATAAACCTCCATCCATGATAACAGTGAGTGAAAGATTTAAAATTTGGAGATTCATCAACCCTGCAACAGATTTTATAAAAGATTAATTAATTAATCCTTAAAAATAAAATTATGAAATTTTATTAACTCATCTTGAACTTCATTGGTTACCATTGTGATCAAACCAACTAATAAATGTTTTGAGGCATGATTTGAAAGTTTGCTTGAACGGGTGGCGTTCCCATACAAACTAGTAAGAGCTTATATGGTGCACTCCTGGACTAAAAATGGCACACGTGCTTAAACTGTTTGACTAAAGTCAACTCAATGTCAAATGGATTTGATGCTCTGTTGTTTTCTGATTCATTACCGTATATCATAAGAGCAGAAACTAAAGCTCCTAATGTATCCGCCGCCTATCCAGGTGAAGAGCACGAGTCAAGACTTTGACCGAGACTAGTGATGACATGGCACAACCCACCGGAAATGTTGGCGAGAGCACACATCGCGTTCTATTGTAAAGCTTGAGCATCTTCACCTTGCATAAACCTTTTTGAAGGAGCTATTGTGGCATTAATCAAAGAAGGGATGCCATTACAACTTGCTATATCTTTTCTTGTTTTTTGCTTTGAGCTGAAAGAGACTATAAAGTTGATGCAGCTTGTGCTCTAACTAGAGGTTCATAACCAGGTCCTAATAGCTTCAGGAGTCGTTTTGTAGTTTCAGAAGTTGATATCTTTAAACATACGGATGCATCTTCCATCATCATACATGATAATAAAAAGCAAGCATTGGCTTGCGTGTTTAACTGGTCATGTGTTAATAGCTTTACCAATATATCTTCTCCCCCAACTTTGACTATTGCTGACCAAAAACCCTCAGTGGTCCCACACATGTTTCTCAAAGCACCAGTCAGCAAATCATCAACTACTTTTGAACCCTTTTCGAGTTGCTCCCACAACACTGGAACAACCCCTTCAGTGGCAAAGATTTTGGATCCAACATGATATTTGGCATCACCTTCAGAAACAACATAAATGGTATTTGCAGCTGTGATTTGACCTTCTTTTGATTTTAGAAGAGCGAGAAGCAAAGGAATGCAACCCCCAAGTAATACTTTGACCCGTAGTTCATTTTCCTTACATAATGAGCCCAAAACTGTAGTTGCTTGGATCTTTACACCAAGTGGACCTGATCTTAGGAGAGACACTAGAACTGGAACTGCTTGAGAATATAAACTAACAGGGGTATTTTGGTACTTTAGTAGAATAAAAAAGAAACAACGCCTTACCCTGTCTCTCAAGAGTTGAGACTCCTTGTGTGCATGGGTGATTGTGGGAGGACACCGTTTGATGGAGGGACACCAACGAGACCACAAATCAAAGTCTAATTTCACACCAGTAATGGTTGTTGAAATGTAAATAATAACAATATAGAAAATGTAGAAAAGGGAAAAGGGAAATTAGAATAGACTAATATTTAATACCATGAATCCAAGTAACAATATATCATAATGGTAAGCAAAAGGGTTTTTGAGATTGAATTCTTTCTATTGTGCCATTTGTGCAGCTACGCGATGGTCAAAAAAGTACAAGGCTGCTATAATCAGTGCTGGTATTATAGCAGTGAAAATGTGAACTGCTGGAACCTTCATCATATCCTGAAATAACATTGATCTTTAGTTTCTAATAAAGGTACAATCTACCTTCATTTCCTCAGTCATAATAGGAACATACTTCAATTTTTTAATGATTATATTAATATACGACCCATAATTTAATAATAGGAACATATTTACATTTCTTTATAAATAATAGAAATGTACTTGTAACAATAGCAATATGTGACAAATAAAGTACAATTCCCATATTGGTAATGGAATGTAAGTATGCTACTGCTATGGGTAGAAAATAAAGTACATTGTTATTACCGGCAGTAAAAATTAAAAAAAATACCTTAATGAATGTCCAATGAGACAAAGATCCAGGTTCCCAAGGAATTGAATTCCTTCACCCTCCCCTAGGAATGGTGAAATACATTAAACAAGGAACTAAATTGTATCTCAGACATGTCAAAAACATAGAAATTTTTTTTAAATGAAGCAAACAAACAATCAAGCTTAAGTGGTATAAAAAGAATCCAAATTACTGTGATGCATTTGCCAAATTCTTGATATTTTTAAACAAACAGACTCACCTATACTTGTTTTAAGCTTCAGAAATATTTCATCCTGACTCTTGCTTGAAACTTTACTAAGCCTATCCTGTAATGAGTGTCGAAGAGCACCTGTTGGTGGACAAAAAGAGCATTCAAAATCAATAATCATACACACACACACACACACACACACACACACACACACACACATATATATATATATATATATATATATATATATATATAGAACCCTATTACTAAATGTGTGTATGTGTGTGTCGAATTGGCTTAAGCCCTTAAGTATGACATGAGGACTCACTTGCAGACACAGGTTGGGATTTACTATTAATCTGCAGTACAATTGATTTGCTGCTTAAGTTACCATCCCTCTTTAATTCAATACATATAGGCACACGAGTTGCACC
This sequence comes from Lactuca sativa, assembly GCF_002870075.4. Lineage (NCBI taxonomy): Eukaryota > Viridiplantae > Streptophyta > Magnoliopsida > Asterales > Asteraceae > Lactuca > Lactuca sativa. The sequence continues at coordinate 6,544,700 of NC_056629.2, forward strand.
ACCTTCACCAGTTGGCTGCACAAGTTAATTTGCAAATTGAAATGACTTGTTGTGTTCTCAAAATGAATTAGAAAAAAACATAAAGTGAATATATATGTCTAGATTGAAGATGAAAATAAAGAAAAACGAAGGTCGTACCAGAGCAGGATGCCCAATCAATCTATTCAAAACTGCTGATTTACCTGCACTCTGAATAATTGGTAGCCCATAATTAGAAATTAGCTATCATCCTTTAAGTTTACAAAAGGGAAATCGAACTAAAGAACTGTCAAATATGATACACAACAAATTTGCCCACAAATCCACAATGTGACTGCACTATCAAAGTTCTTTGATTCCGTATTCTTTTCTAAAGTATGTAAGTGTGCTAGGTTGAGTGCATTTACTCCTTAAAGGAGTATTGTTCTTATGATCATCAAGATTCTCGTCTATCTTAACATACAAAACAACGACAAATAGATGTGATGAGTGATGACCGTGTGCTAGGTTAAGTTTCTCAAGTAATGGTCAAATCAACTTATGTTAGAAATGATTACTCACTGCCACTGGACCTCTTAAAAAGCATATGTTAAAACTACAAGGAGCCTAAAAAGATATACATACAAACTGCAGCCAATAGAGATAGAAGATTAGACATGTGAGGACAGATTGGAACTGCAATTTGAGGGATTTGGTACTACAACAGACTTTTTAGCACCTCCATCCGCCGTTTCTTCAATTTTTGCACTAAATGTTGCACTTTGACCCTCTAATTTTTGGCCTTCAACACCATTCACCCAAATTTTAATCATTACCTGAAAAGTAAACACATAAAAAGCATATCATGTGAACAAATCACCAATTTACGCTATAATCATCAATAGAATCCCATCAGTTAGTCTATATATGTATGTATAATCAAATATGTGGCTTACCTTCAATTTATCACATCTGATAATTCTTTAATAGATGAGACGTAATCTCTCTCTACAACTCCATGTTTTTGAGTCTCGGAGACAAATCCTTGGTCACTTCATCCATAACAGTGGAACTAGAACCCTTGATCGAAGCTTGACAAGCAACCCTAGAAGCACTGGAATCGGATTCCCACACACCATCAGATTCCGATACATCCTCCCTCTCTTCTTCTGTAACATCATACACATAGTAATCCTCAGCATCCATAGGAGTTCCGAGAAGAGAATCGCCCCGATTAGGTTTCCTAGCTTTATGCAAACCCTCCAATTTCCACTCCGCTTTCCTGATTCCCAACACAACAGCTCCAGTAGCACTTGGCTTTCGTCGGGCACGGTAGTTAGTAGACGAAGACTGATCGACAATCCCAGGAGGAATAACATCGCTTAAATCGACCTCAGTCCGCACAAATCAACCCACCGCTCCTTTATCAGGAGACTTAACCTTTACATCCTTCAGCAATGAGATGAAAAATGGTAAAGAGAAGTCATACCAGGTTTTAGGGTAGAGAGAGAAAGGGTGGAGAGAATTGTAGAGAGAGAAAAGGTAGAGAGAAAGCGTTTTTTTGTACCGTGAAGTTTCTTAATCTCTTTCTTCAAGTCGGCCTCAAACTTCTCCTTCTGATTGGCATTGTCAGTATCGTATACCTAAAATACGAAATTCAACACGCGAACATGAAACTTCAGCATATAATTCAAACAAAATTAAAAACATTTATGAAGAGGCATGGGAGAAAGGATTAGGAGAAGTCGTACCAGGTTTTAGGGTAGAAATCAAACTAGTTTCGATTGTTGTAGAGGCCTGGGAGAACCGATGGAGAATTGGAGAGCGTTTTGAATTTTCTTGAAAAAGCCCTAGGTGTGAATGAAGGGAGATACAGAGGAGAGATCGAAGAAGCGGGCACTACAAAATTTTTGCCCTTTAAAAACGCGCGTTTGATAAAAAAAAAATATAAAGCGACATTTTTAGAGGACACCCATTTAAAACAAGTGCCCTCCGTGTTTGTATTTTTTTTTGTTGGACATCTATTATTAGGCGCGCAAAAATGAGTGTCATCTATCCTTCAAATTTTGAAAGGCTGACATTATTTTTAGGGACACACAACAATGCGTATCGTAAATCAGCGAGTGTCGTTGTTCGTGCGTCATTAAAAGGGTATTTTTCTTGTAGTGCAGATCAGCAACTAGGGATTTCTTTTAGTGAGCTTCAGCATTCGAGGTGAGTCTCCTCACCGTTCTATGGGTCGAAGGCACTAATGCTATCCCATTTGGTTTATGTATTATAAGAAGACCCGGGGGTGACCCTTGGCATATTGTATGAAAGACCAGGAGGCAGCTCTTTGTAAACTATATGCAACACCAGAGTCTGAACTATGTTAGTTAATTAGTTAAGTAATGTAGATCGTATGCTAGTTGTATTTGTGATGCTTTCATGGAAGACCAGGAGGTGGCTCCTGACACTTGTCTATGAGACCCAAGGTTTTGGCCCCCGGCCTGGCAAGGAAGACCGTGATACGGATCGTGGCATAATGGCAAGACTATGGTTGGCACATAACACTTTTATTGATTGATTGGATATGTATTTTATGTATGGTTCGTTTGATATGTATGGTACATGGTATTTATGGAACTCACTAAGATTTGTGATTACAATTTGTGGTTTATGGTTTCAGGTACTTCCGGTTTGAAAGGGAAGGTCCTGGCTTGATCGCAGCGCATACGCCCGTGTTTTTCCGCAATTCATGATTTTGGGATTTACTCTGATAATTGTTTTACTTTGGAATACTTTTAATTGTTTGGATAAGGATAAAGGAATGTTTGAATATATATATATATATATATATATATTAAAAATGAAATTTTTATCCTTGAGTTTTGAGATGTTACACAAAGTTATATGCCAGGTCTAATATGTTACTTATATTTTTAGAATCTTAACCACATAAACTTTTCTAGATCCGGTCGACAATAGACCAAAGATCTAATAATAGCAATTTAGATAGGTAACCTAAGGTATGTTATTCTCTAATTCAATTAGCACATAAAAGAATATTAGGAATCTTATCCTAAAGTAAGCTAGTGCTTGAGTTAATCTAGGCAAACTACCTAAAACTTAATAGATACACACATCCCGATCATTGCTTAGCATTTTAAATTTAAGTCTAAAAATTCCCAAATATTCCTAGTTCGCTTAAACTGTAACACCCTGTTTCTGGTCGTTTCATAATTTGGGGTCGTAACCCGAAGATCAAGTATCATAAGGATTCTAGCTTTACGGAAGTGAGGTTTAGGCCCATTTGGAATAGTTCGGTTTGTGCTTTGAAGTCAAAGGGTAAAATGGGAAAGTAGTGTTTCAAACTTCTTTTATGAATTATGGATTTTAGCTTAATGTGTTTTAAGTCAAAACTAATTATATAGGGCAGTAGATCTCCTCAATACCTTTCCATGGATATAAAGATCGTCTAAATTAGAGTTGAAACGAAGAAGTTAATGACCGTTTGAAGTTTGGACGGTTTCGGGTTAAGTTGAGTATGTAGCACCTGGTTCCTGGTACGTATGACCTATCTAAGCAATTTACATTTTTAGCCTTGAACTCGGCGAGTTGTAGGCCCAACTCGCCGAGTAGAGTCAGGTTATTGAGCACGTTTAAGTTGGCGACTAGGCGAGTCCATATTCTGGACTCGGCGAGTCCCTGCTGTCTAAATAAAACCCTAATTTCAAGGGTTTGCACCCTATTTAAACCAACCTTATGCGCCCCAAGCCCGAATCCTTCACCCTCAGAGCTCCCTATATCGTCCTAACCCTGTTTCTTGTGCGATTGAAGTGTTTTGGTGTGATTTCTTGATGATTTTGAGAGAACAAGGAGAGTAGATCAAGAGAAGAAGAAGGAGGCCAGATATCTTGGTGTTATTTTAGAGATTCCTTGAGGTATAACTCAGTTTCCTTCTGTTTTTATGCTAAGAGTCTCTTAGAGCACCATTAAAATCCTTCTTGAGCCATTTCCAAGCTTGTTTATGGATTAGGGATGGTAATGAGTTGATTAACCTCTAGATCTAGGCAGGGTTGAGCTCCAGAAGCTCAGATCCATGCCCTTTATGGGAGTAAAGTGCTTGAATGTCCTAGATCTACCATTTTAGCCTTTATTAAGCCTTAAATCCCCATCCTAGGCATGTATACACGTAAAGTTGGAAATTTTACGTGTAAAACCTACCCTAAGAGCCCAGATCTATGTATGGTATGAGCTGGATTCAAGCATAATCGAGTATATAGTAATTGCATGTGAATGACTCGTCGAGTCGTTCATCGGACTCGGCGAGTCTAGCCGCGAGTCCCCGAGTTTCCCCTTTTTCGTGTTTGCTGAGTGGGGTTGTGAGTCGCAGGTGGACTCAGTGAGTTGGAGGCCAGACCCATCCATGGAGGGACTTGGCGAGTCAATGCCCTAACTCGGCGAGTCCAAGGCCATCTTCTTACCTGAAGAACAGACTCGGCGAGTTGTTCATACAACTCGGCGAGTCTTAGCATAGAGTGTTCATCGGATGAAGATGAACTTGATGAGTTGTTCTTGCAACTCGGCGAGTAGGATGAAGGACTTTTGGACATCAGTTAGAAGGAGAATTCGTCGAGTCAATGCCTAACTCGACGAGTAGAGTCGGATTGAGGACAATCGAATGGATAGGGACTCGACGATTTGGCAAGCGAACTCGGCGAGTCGGGTCAACTAGAAGTTGACTTTGACTTGTACTTTGATTTGGTCAAGGGTAAAATGGTCATTTTACCCTAAGTACAGCTAGCAGTGTTTGACTGAATGTTTTGTGGGAATTATAGCCGGAGGACTTCCGGAACAGCAGCAGCAACAGTAGACAATCAGTTTCCGCTCAAATCAGCAGCTACTTTGAGGTGAGTTACCTTCCAGTAGCGGTGGGTCTACAACCACAATGCTGGCCCCACCAGTAGGGTTCGTATGACAGATGATTGTCTTTGTGATATCATCTAGGATTGCTACTACCTGATATGTTATAAGCTAGCATGATATGTGGTATGTCATAGTAGTAGAGCTCGGTTGTTAGGACCGAAGGGTAGTCAGACACCCCATATATGTCTGACAGTATGTGATGATATTTTTGCATGCTGGCTTGTTATGTTTTATGCGATAGAGGTAGTAGGAGGGGACCAGTTCCCGAGTTCAGTTGTTAGGACCGAAGGGTAGTTCGGACACCCCAGATATATCCGACAGTATGTTTATGTTATGATATATGTGATAGTAGTAGTAGGGGATGAAATAGTCCCCGAGGATCGGTTGTTAGGACCGATGGGTAGTCAGCACCCCAGAATGGCTTGACACGGGTCGGACGGCACCCCAGAATGGCCGCACGGGTAGTCGGCACCCCAGAATGGCCGCACCAGGTAGTCAGGCACCCCAGAATAGCCTGGCAGTATGTATGTTATGTGATCGTATGGTATGTGGTACGATGGGGGAACTCACTAAGCTTCTTGCTTACAGTTTACAGTTTTGGTTTCAGGTACCTCTTCGTCGAAGGGGAAGGAGCTGGCGCGGTAGCGGCACATCATACACACACTGTTTTCCGCATTCATGGGATTGTTCTAGGATTTATACTCTAATATTTTGATAGTTCACATTTTTTGGTTTTCAGACATAGTATATGTTTATGAAATGGTTTGATCGGATAATGTTTACTTGCAAATGATTTTACTAAATATTAATTGGAAAATGAAATTTTTGGACGTGAAAAATGGGTTGTTACAGAGTATGTTAGGCGTACAGAGGGGAATACGTTGGGCGTACCGGGGCACCCTGAGTACGCTGGGCGTACCAGGAGTACGCAGGGCACACACAATCAGTGCCAAAACCCTATTTTCGTGGTTTGAGTCTTATTTAAGCTCCTTAACTTTCCAAAACCCACTCCATTCTCAGGCTCCACCTCTCCAACACCCTTCCATGAAGCCCTAACCCTAGTTTGAGCCTTGTTAGCTAAAATAAGGTGTTTTGAGTGCTTTGGAGTATGCATGGTGCACCTCGGAGAAGAAGGAACTTCTTGGAGAAGTGTTGGTTGCATTGGAGCTTGTAGATCCAGACCTTGTTCACCTTGATCTATCTTCTAGAGGTATAAAGTTTGAATCTTGATGATGCATTCGTTAGATCTAACTAGTTTTGGATGTTATGAGCTTTTGGTCATTTTAGTGTATAAATTTTAGATCTTGAAAGTTTGTGACCTTCTTATGGATAAAGTTGGAAACTTTATCTATCTAAACATCATTATGATTCATATATGAAGGTTGGAGACTTTGACTTAATGGATTAAGTTGAAAAGATGCACTTATTGGTCCCTTTGATACTTAAAGTCTAGATCTTGGTGGTTTGAACCATTCTAATGGATAAAGTTGGAAACTTTATCCATTATGGAGCTATTAGGATCCATAATAATGTGATCTTGAGCCTTCTTTTCCTTCCATGAAAGTGTCACGATGTCTTAATGGATTAATAAGTAAGCTTTTGGCTTTTGGACCTTGTCTAGACATGGAAAGTCATTAAGGTGGAAACTTTATGACTTAAAATGATGTTGTGGGACTAGATATGAGTGTTGGATGAAAGGACTTAAGAGATTAAGCACTTAATGGAAGCGTGTCATCTGGCCGAGTATGCTGGTCGTAGCTTTGAGTACGCTGCACGTACTCCTATGGGGTCCTGATTCTAGATGGTGAGTATGCCATGCATACAAGCTGAGTACGTTGGGCATACTCAACCCGAAGTTGACTTGTTGAGTTTGAATTCTATTGACCATTGGCTTTTTGACCAAGTTTGACCGTGGGTCAAACTTGAGGGTTTTGTGCTATTAAATAAGATTTTATTTGGTTATGGTATTGGTGTATTTACGGGTGCAAACAGTACATAAAAGGGATCGTATCGTAGTGTTTCAGGGTTCTTCGATTCAGGTGAGTATTCTCTCGGTGCCCATGAGTCAAAGCTACCAATGATGACTCACTAAGTTATGTATGTAAGATTCTAGTTGTTTTTGTGACTCTTTCATGTTTATATTAGCTTGTGTGGTAGATTACCCATATCTATGATGACAAGTTGGGTCTAGCTGTTATTATTGTGTTATATTGTTTATGTGTGGCTGAGACTGTTGATACTCTCCAGGGTTGTTGATAACCCATCAGGCATGCTGTTAGCCCAGTGAGACTGCCGATAGTCTCCAGGGTTGCTGATAACCCACCGGGTGTGATGTTAGCCCACTGGGACTGCTAATAGTCCCTAAGGTTGATTATAACCTATAGTTGTTTATTTGTGTTGTGTTGTGTGTGGTATTTTGAGGAACTCACTAAGCTTTGTGCTTACGATTTGTGGTTTACATGTGCAAGTTTTCTTATATTAAAGGAGGGGCATAGCTCGATTGGATCGCATCAATGGGGGACTTGTGTACTTGATAAATTTTAATGATACTCTAATAAACGTTTTTAAGATCTTATATTTGTGATTTGATAAAACACTTAAAGTTTTAATTGAAAATTTTGGGTTGAAATTTGGGGCGTTACATAAACTATTGCTCTGATACCAACTGTGACATCCCCATTTTACGGACAAAAAAGACCGATTCGTTTATGCTTATTAAATCAGAGTATTATTTTAAAAAAGATTAATTTTGTAGAATATAGTCTCAAAAACATGATAATAATATTATCGAATCATTTCCCAAGAAATGTGTTTTATTTATAAAACTCAGGTTGTCATCGTCAATAAAGAAACATAAGCATAAACGAAATAGACCTTACAATAATTATACTAATGGCCTAACAACTCCTTCAGTCTCTCATCATAATGTACCTTCAAACCGTTACCTGTGATACAGAAAAACTGAGTGGTTCAGGTTAGGGAACTTGATGAGCACATATGGTTTTCAACCTACAATAATTTAGTTGTATATTTTATTTGACACAATTAAACCAATTACCCATTCCCTTTATTTTCACTCCATGATCCTAAGGTGATGATCTTACTGTACCTATGCTAAAGGATCTTTGTGAGTAGACAATATTATTATGGGGATTTTGTAGTGTAACATTCGCAATTTATTGGTATGTTCCTTTTAACCTCTATTAGTAAATTCTTTTCATTATCGGTCCCTAGTTGAATACGTTGGGCGTACTGGCTCGAAGATTGGACGCGGAGGCACCCACATATGCTGGGCGTATGCTAAGCAGGGGCAAACCCTAATTTTCAGGGTTTTTTTTCCCTATTTAATCAACTTATGTTGCATTGAGAGCAACTTTTGGCCAGCCTCCACTCCTCCAAACTTTAAGAACAAAACCACATATATCGCTTTTATCCCACTTTGGGTAAAAGGAACGGATAAACTTTGACTCAAATGCTCGCTTGTACCTACTCATCAAATCACACACAACAATATGTTTTATAACACCAAGTTACTGGTGTGTTTACATATTATCAATGTGCAACCGACTTGCAGAATACAACTCACACGTCTTGGTTTTAAGAATATAAGATATTATCGTCTCACCAATCACTCGAGATAAAATCCATGAAGCGATCCAAATGAGCGCGGGTTTAATAAAATACTCTAATCTTATAGCAGCACTCATGAACTCTGCAACAAACTTGTGCTATGTCTAAACACTTTAGACAATCTACAGACGGATTCATGACAATCTTCTTTCATACCTACTTCCAAAGTATGAGCGACTGTGGAGGGTTTAAATAATCTTATTATTTGGTAAGTCAAAACATGCAAATTGAAACACAAGAATAATACTAATATTATATGGCCTCAAACCTTTGAGTATAAATAAGACACTTATTTAATCACCATATTGATTACTCATTATTTGTTGTTTCGGGTAATCAACTTCTTACTTGAATTATAACAACAATTGTCCCATGCTCCAAGTATGCACACTATGTTTACCTATGGTCCTTACTTTGTGAAATAGATCAATTGATCACATTTCCAATGATGCTCATTTCACAATTCTTAATCATTGGTGTAAGAATACAAAATTCTTGCCACTACTGGAATATGTTAGATTCTAACATTTTATGCAACGGTCCTTTCGTAATGTCACGGCAAAAAAGTCACCAAGACTCGGCCAATGAAATTACAAAATGCTCTATTGGAGATTGTTACAAGACAATTCCGTAGATGTGAAGTCTCACATTCAAAGTACATTCCTTTGAACATCCTTCTTACATAAAAGTTTCTAATCTAGACATAAATTTTTAACGTCCAACTCCCAATATGGAAACATTTCCATATTTTCCATATGACAACTCATTCTAAATAGAGTCTTACCTATTCATAATAAAGTCAATATGGTCCATCCATTAGTATACTTCCAACTGTCCACAAGCGACCAATCTTTGGCGAACCTTAGATCGTCCTTGACAGTTGTTTAATTATTTTAGTCAAGTCCGGTTCTAGTCCTTTTTCCCTCTTAATGCCCTAGGCATTTGGAAAATTTAAGAACGGTCAAATATTACAACATATGCAATCGATCCTATACCAGAAGCGTATGAGACACGATTCATAATGTCATACATAAAAGCATGATACTTTATCAGCCATTAGCCATAATATTTCTATTTGCCACATTCTCAAAATTCGAACTATGAAGAGGGATGTCGTAATCATAATCGAAATTTGATGACACAATTAATATATCCTTGACTAAATTTGATTCAAATTTCTCAATCTAAGCTTTTAGATTTCGAAACAATGTATAACATTCTCTCCCTTAATTATAGCAAAACAACTTTTCAACCCCTGCAACTTTGCAAAGTGAAACCTTTTGTTTTCTATAATTAATAGTGCTAACTTGCAACACTTAAAATAATAATCATGCTCTCACTAACATGATGATTATATCCATTCCAGCATAACATTTATGCTCCCATTAGCTTTGATACATATTTAGAAAACAACTAAACTTCTTATAAAACAATACTTATTGACTTCCAAAGTTCATTTTCCTAATACGATATGCTTTGATAAGCCTTTATCTGAGCATCTCAAACTCATAAACCTTTCCTTAGATAACTCACATGTATGTCTAAACTAATTTAAAACTTATATTACTAAGTCCTAAAATGTTCAGACTAATCGCCAAATCTCACAATTCGTACCATGAAGAGGGATGCCGTAATCATAATTGAATTTGAGAATGAAATCTACACAATTGCTATCTTCTTAAAATCTGCCTTAGTGAAAGTGTTTCCTCACAATCATTTTCATCAAGGAGAGAAACCTTATGACACTTAGATTTTATAATGTATGTGTCCCACCATTGCTTCCAAGTTATTTAGCAGCTCACCTATACTAGTCAATGTACTTTCATTGAACATGGTGCTTGGCTTATGCAGTCTATTGAGAACTCGTAGAACTCATATGCATAAGCAACTCAACTGGATTGGCACAGAAAACAAGAATACGTCAACACGATAGGTTACAAACCTCAAGTCGTGTGCTAGTATTTAATAATAGGTTTGCTCTTGCTTAGTTCTTGAAACTTTTCACGATCATTTAGACTCCCACTGACCTCTTGACATATAAGATTCTCTTGTCAAGAAAACATTTCTTGACAAACAAATATTCAAGAGTTAGTGCAGATTCTTATCAAGACAAACACTACACACAATTGATATTAGTTGGTCTTTGTATTATCCAAGACATCACAATATACCAATTTCAAACGTGCAAGAGTAAGAAAAAAACAATTTTCTACTTCACATTTGATGAGCGTGTTAGAACTTCTTAAGATGTGTCACTCAATTCACAATCTTGGAGTACGCCCTGCGTTGACCCGGAAGTGGGTTGCTGACCCAGTACGTGCAGCGTACAAAGGAGTACGCCCGACGTACTTTCCAGAGTCCCAAAAGCTAATCAAGGGTCTTAATCCCTTAAGACCTTAACATCCAAACATTAGACCTACATCATTTTAAGGTCTTAACACGTAATGTTTGTAACTTTATAGTTTTGCATGACTTAATGGGACCCAATACTCAGTTTATACCATTCATGTTTTGTGTATGACACTTTTTTTTGTGCCAAAGGTTGTTGAGCTCCTGAATATAGTATAACCGGTCATGCATAGTAACATTATGACTTCAAAATCCATGGACATAACTTTTCAAGGAACTATTTTTGCAATTCAAAAAAAAAGTTATCGATGCAACTTGTTATATGTTTGTCTTCTATCTCGATGTAAATGTTAATTTTTTTGGATAATTTACCAACCCTATATTCTATTAAATAAATATTAATATCGGATTTGAAGTGAGAACCTTTAAATTATATGGAATCAAAAAGTGTTATATGCAAAACACGAATGATATAACGTAACATCCTTCATATGGACTTGTTGAAAAACTCATTAAAAATTAAAAATAAAGAATAAAGAATCCGTATTATTTGGAAAAACATCATTGTCCGATTTGAAATTAATAGTTTGTTTATTATTATCGTTTGTGTACCTATAAATTTCACTTTTTTCAAGTAATCAAACTAACAAATGTTTTCGGTAACAACACCTAAATCCTAATATAATATATTTTTTCATAGCAATGCTAATCAGAAGACAAGATACTTTCCCCATTTGGTAAAATGGACTCATCGTTAAAAATGATACATTTCACTTCGATTTTCTTTACTATATAGTAAACACTACATTAGATAACTCCAACAATAACTTTTTTTTCTTCACAGTTATAGAAAGAAGAAATCAATATACTTTTATTATAATTATAAAATATTAACCTAATCTTCAAACCACCACACTCTTATATTGCCAACATGGCATAGTCAAAACTACACACTAATAAGTAATAACATAGTATAACACTCAAACATGTCCTTTACAATTCTCCCAAAAAAATGATTCTCTTTTCGTTTCCAATATACTTATTAGAGATTTTTTAGGATCTAAAATATACGCATTAATTAATAGATTATTACGATATACAAAATCAATAATAGAAGTTCACAATTTGTTAGAATTTTGGTTATTGATTTTGGGTAGGGGTCGGAGCTGTCCAATATTGCTTTGTAGCAATGAGTAGTTTCTCCCTCACAAGTGGCCCTTCTTCATGATCAACCAATCTTGTTTCCCATTTGAGTTCATCAGCAATCGTCTTTGCATTGACCAAAAAGTCAACATCATCACGTATTATTACACTTCCTTGTGGTCGTAAAATCCTGTCCATTTCCAACAATATATCTTCCATTTCACACCTACAATGTAAAGTACTTACATTCTTTATCACTAGAATACCACAAATAAAGAACATGTATATATGGCAATATGACATATCTTAGCAAAAGGTTACCTGTCTTTATATAAGCTAAAAATCGCATCAGCATGAATGAAATCATATGTTCTTGGATAAGTAGACATCGCCTCGCACCTAGGCAACAAATAATGATCATTAGATATGACAATTTGAAAGATAAGACCCATATAAATTTATCTAAAACAAGGGGGAATATTACAAAAAAAAGTACCAATTTTGATAAGTTCCAATTAGTCCACGCTCGTATATGACTCCGAGAGTATTCACATTTGACTCAACTGGGACAATGTTCATGACCCACACGGGATCCTTGTCGATAACAAGCGCGGCTGCAAAACCTCCCAAGTAAGAATTCATATCTAGTAAATTACGATACCGCCCCTTCTCTGCTATTTGTTGATCTAGTGTCTTGTAATATGATAACCTTGTCCTCCAGAGATTTGTATTGTTTATGAAAACCTCTTCTGTAATTTCTCCAACGCTACCAGAAATAATTCTTGGTGGGGTTGACGTTAATCTTTGTGGCCATTTTGCCACCGGCCCACCACCAGATGTCTCTCTGATATTGGAAACATCCGGTAGTGGAGTTAAACATGTCTCCAACTTCGTATACCTACAAAGGGTAATTTTGTCATAAAAAAACACAAACGACATGTAACATATATATGAAAAAGGTAAAAACCATTCTTAATGCCTCCACCAATGGTCCCATGATCAACATGGATATGTAAAATAAAGTCTCATCAAGGGGATGCAATAGTCTGAACCTAAGACCTCCTTACTGCTAAGACAAACACATGGGACCACAACATATAACATATAATCGATCAAAATTTTGTTGATATTACCAAGCCATGTCAGGATCTTGATCTTTGCAAAACTGTGGTTTCTTGAAGATTTTACGATTGATTTTGCAATGAGCATGATTCGTAGGCTTTTGCCAAATGGCAATATCGTCCTTTTGAATTAGCTTTTTCCAACATAGGCTTTTCGCCACACTTTCAATCAAATCTTGTTCTCCTTTGAATTGTTCCGCTGTTTTGTCCCAACCCTTCCAATGCCTTTCCCAGTTGATAGGTGGGCCCGAGAGGATCCAATATCCTCCTGGACGTAAAACTCTATCAACTTCTATTAAATACAAGCCATCTGCAAAACACATTAAATCATAACTTTTTTCCATATCTTACGTATAAACTATCTCATAATATATGTAGAGGTAATTAATTACCGTACTGTCCCCATGGGATGAGGCAACGAGAACAATGTGCCATATCAAAAGCTCTAGAAGGGTAAGGTAACCGAATCGAAGCAAGAATGCCAATTAAGGCAGGAACTCCTCGTTCAAGTGCAAATTGTACTTGAGCAATATGAGTGTCTTTTGGTGCAAATGACATTGTTAAAATGTTTCTAGATAAAAGGTATGCTCCTAAACTAGCAACCTACAAAAAGAAAAGAATATTAAAGCACATTGTGATATGAAAAGAATTAACCTGGAAGTAGTAACCATTTATACTAAAAAGAAAGTATTAACTTTCGCCTTTAAAAATGAAAGTTGAAATATCCCTACTTTTATAAAAGAATAGGTTTATTCTCCATTTGACACGTGTTATCTTATCAGACATTCTAATTAATGTCATGTCATTGATTATCCACTAGTTGTGAGACCCATGTATTACATGAGTTAATTTAAATAAAAAAATTAAATATAAATATTAAAAATATTTGAGAACTTTGAATTTATAAGAAAATAAGAAAAAATACTGATTTATTATTATGAAAATATTTTTTATCTTATAAATTTAAACAAATAATTTAAATAAAGAAAAAAAGTAATGAGCTTTAATTTTGGGAGTTTTCAAATTAAAATGTAAGTTTGTTAGTGAAATTAATATCCATTTATTACTATATTTATTGTAATTGTTATATTAAAATATTATGTGGAATTTAATAAAATAGCAAAAACTTATAAAATGATATGTGGAAAAAAAAATCAAAATAACCACAACATGACATTTGACAAATTGAATAAGAGTGTAACAAGTGTAAAAAAAAACTTTCATTTATTAGGAAGGATTTCAAATTTCAAATTTTAAAATTTTCATTCTAATTACATTAAATTAATAATATTAGAATAAAAATTAAAATAAAATTAATACAAATTATAAGGTAGTATAATTTCACGTATTTATATAAATCAACGATTATAATTTCATATAGCTAAAAAATATCTCTTAATTAATAATTTATTTAAAATAATTGATTAATAATTTTAAATTGTTAATATTAAAATTTAATTAATTTTATACCCGTTATAAACTAGTCGCATAACAGTTCAAACAAATGTCTTTTATACAAGGTTTCTAGATATTATAAAATTACAAAGTTATGCTATAAAAAGTATATATTATACTCTTGAAATTGTAGAGTAATGATTAACTACTTATTTTCCTTTTCATTATGATATATAATCAACATTGTAATCTCAATACCCAAAGGATAAATCCTATATACTAATGTATGGGGGCGAAGTGGACTTTTTACGGATTATGCAACAATGCTACCACTTTTTTCTAGCAATAAATGAATTATTGTTGCTTTTTTTTTTTTAACAAACCTATGCATGCAGAAGTTGATAAATTTTCAAATAATATTAAAAGTATAATTGTATAAATTATTTTAAAAAATTTGTTTATAATAAACAATGACAAAAATAGAGTATAATTGACAACCCTATTTATGAAGATATAAAAGTGAGTAGTTTCCATTTCCAATTTGCTTTCCTTCCGAATGGACATTTGTAGGTCCAATCCATTGAACCAAACACTTTTCCAAGTTTTGCAACAAACCATTAAATTCAAAGAATCAAACCATATTCGAATATATATATATATATATATATATATATATATATATATATATATATATATATATATATATATATATATATATATATATATATATATATATATATAGAGGTTCATGCGAAAACATAAACTAGGCAGCCGATTAATCGGAATGAGGTAGGGGCCGAAACGCCTAATTAGGAATCGGCCAAAAAATTTAGAATCGATCAAATTTGGTCAAAATTGGCTCAAATTCGGTCAAAATCAAAAAAACTCAGGAAATTTTGATTTCTTTTAGAAAAAATCTATAATTGATATTTATATTCATCTATTTTGTTATAACTTTTCATAAAGTTGTTATATTTGTTATATAAATAATTTTCCTAAACTTAATTTCATATAATTTATTAAATCAAAATATTCCCCGCCTAGACCGAATACTCGTTAGACGGTAGTCGACCGCCCTAGAAACGCCTAACGAGTTATGTAAAACCCGTGGATTACACGGGTTGATTAAAAAAATATAAATAATAAGTATTTTTTAAAATAAAATTTTGAAATAAGGAAGGAAGAAACATATTAATTGCAATTTATTATAATATTTATTATATTTGATACTTTACATATATAAGTATAAGATTATGTGGCTTTTTAATTTAAAAGTTGAAAAAACTATAAATTAACATGTGTATATTATTTATTTAAAAAATATCACAAAATGACAAGTGTCAAAACTCATTAAAAATTGATATGTGACAAAAATATCTTCATTTATTATATATATATATATATATATATATATATATATATATATATATATATGTATATATATATATATATATATATATATATATATATATATATGTATGTGTGTGTGTGCTAGAATGCACCAATAGAAATTTAGTAAAATTAAATAATTATTTAATTAAATAAAGATAGATATTAAATGATTTTCATAATTGTTTGTATATTAAATAATATCCATAATTATAATTTTTTTATGGAAACTAAATATATTTTTCATTAATGTCAGTAATAACATTCTTTTAGAATGAATTCGCATCTAGATTTTTATGTATGAGTTCGTTTTTTGTTTCAGGAATCAGACACTTTAAATACAATAAATTTGCATCGAATATGAAAAACGAAAGTGTATTATACTAGAATACACTTTTATTCTGTAAAAATACACTCTCTTTATTTTAGATACGAATTCATTCCGAAAAAATATTATTGTTGAAATTAATGACGAATTTAATTATTTTTTATAAAAAGGAATTATAAGTATGAATATTATTTAATTTACATTTAATTTTACTTAATTCTTATTGGTACATTATAGCACACAATAGATGAAAGAAATATTTGAACCTACCTTTCTCTCTTTTTCTTTCTCTCTGTCTCTCTCTCTTTTTATATATATATATATATATATATATATATAGAGAGAGAGAGAGAGAAAGAGAAAAAAAGGGAGAGAGATTTCAAAGACATTAAAAATGAGATATTTTAAATTTTTTATTCCTGAATTTTTGTTGTTTGTATGATTTGGGTGTTAAGTTTTTTCTATTTTTTTTTTTTTAATTTTGTACCCCTACATTGGTTGGATACTTGGATAGCCTGATTGTACATGTGTCAGCCTCATATTCTATTTTAACTAGTTTTGAGAAACATAACTGTTCAAGTAGAATTATAATCCAAATTTATTCAACAATCCTTACAATGTATTGATAGACATATGGACACTGATCTTTACTCTTGATTTTTTTTTTTTCCATTTTAATTTATTACCTAAATACTTTAGATATTTAATTTACCGTATGAAATGACAGTTCTGCATTTAATTTATTCACCGACGACTCATTAAAATATGTGTTAAATTAAAACTTGTATATTTTATGTATTAAAAATAATGAAATAATAAAGATCAACCACTTTGACTAAATTTTCCATGACTAACTACTACCACATCCATGATTACCTATGATTTTTATTTTTTTATTTTGATGATTTTATGTGAAATTTAAATATTTAATTAAACAATAAAAATAGAGAGAAAATGATCAATAACTATATTAATAGTTATGTATTTTAGATATCTACTATATAACTATATTTTGGATATACAAACAGCCAACAATGCATGCCTTTAAGTATAATCTAAGTGTATGTACTTTAGATATGCATGTTTACTTTTTAATATATATAGTTTGTAAAAATTGGATGTTTTAAGCATGGTATTTATTTTATACAACAGTCAATAACAGTTTTGTCAACCACAAAAAAACATTACATAAATACGTAATAATCGTATGATGGGTAAACCCTTTGAACAGGCAATAATTCTCAACATCGGCATGCGATAGATAACGATGTTTATTAAAATTAAAATGTGTGCCGTCTCTAGTATAAACTGTATTTAAATAAAAGAATATAAATAGATTATTATCTACTTCAAAATCAAACATATAAAATTTACAAAAATAAGATTATTAAGTTTCAAAAATATCAATATGTATAACCTAAAGTTTGGTTAAAAGGGATATTTGGTCATACTTGAAGTATAAATATAGTTTTAAACAAAAAATTATATTTATCTTACTCATAATTCATCAAACTTCTGATCAAATTTCACCAAACTCCGTATTTTTCTGATAAAATAAAATTTTTATGATATTTTCATATAATTATTGATTAAAAAAAAAGGTTCAACAAACGTATCCGAACAAAAAGATTCGAGTTACATACCCCACAACCGGTATCAATGGCAGTCCTGATCGACCCATCCCGGAGATTGATCAATTTTCCGATATCGTCAATGTAGGCGCCGGCGCCGTTCGGGAACATGGTTCCGCCGCCGGGGAAAGTAAACCGGTCGCCCTTAAACCGCACCCAATTCTGACCGGCCTTCTCCACCGTCAAATGCTTATGCGGCACGTTAGCATACCACGCCGCGTCACGGCTCCCCGGCCACCGGAATGTTTGCCGGTATCCGTACGGCGCCGGAATTCTACACTTCAACACCTCCGATTTCTCCGGACAGTGTCTCTCTCTATACACCAGTCTCTCGCGGTCAAACTTTAAAGATCGGTCAACATCCTCGCACGGCGTGTACTCGCTGAATTTCGGTATACACGGCGGGATATGTTTCACACGCGCCACCGGTAAAGCGTTTACAAGGTCATCGGATACGTGGTGCGGATTGAAATCAAGTGGAGTTTGTGTCCTGATGGCACTGGTGGCATTTGAATGAATGTTGCAGGGAGTAGAACGGCGGAAGTCGGTGGCGGTGTTGGCGAGTTTCCAGTTTCCGAGTAGATAAGAACACGAGCATAAGACGGTGGTGAGAGCCATGAAGAATATATTGCTTTTCTTCATCCTTAAACTGATGAAATACGATAGAACTCTGTTCGACGCCATTGATGAAACATGAAAAGGATAAAAAAACAACCCACGAATAAGATTGTATGATTATAGTTTGGTGATGTGTTGTTGTTCGTTACAGTCACATGTGTTGTGTTTTTTAGAGAGATAGAGAGAGAGGGAGAGAGGGGGGGCGGTGGAATACCGGAGGTGACGATTGAAGCTTTTTTATGCCGGTTTTTAGTTTTTCTGTTTTATTTGGCAATATTTCCACGCGCTGCAGCGCGTACTGCTTCTTCTCGTGAATGCTACTAATTTTGGAACTATTAATATGTAGGTGTGGTTTTGCGGGATGACCACTTGCCTCCCTCGTAATTTGTAAAATTGCACATTACCCCTTTCAACATTTATTGGAAAAAATAATAACGTTAATTCTCCATTTTTTTATTTTTTTTAATGACACATATATATTAATAAAGTAATAAACATAATAATTTAAAAAAATTCAAAAAATAAATTAGTTATATGTATGAAACATAGGTACCGTTAGTTTTTTCAAAACGAAAATACTTGAGGTCTACGGACCATCACTGCAATTAGGTGAGAATATTAACCGAAAACCGAGCCATAACCAAATTAACCGATATAACCGAACCATTACAAAAAGATATGATTCGTTTTCTAATTTTGATTAACCGAATACATATGGTTCGGTTATGGTTTTCATTTAAACACGAATCATTATAAACCGAACCGAACCAATTGTATTAATATATGTTTTTAATATAATATAATATTAAATATATTGTATGTAATTGTATTAGGACTTAAAATTTTAAAAGGTAATTATTTAGAGTTAGATATGATAAATAATCTTCTATCAATACAATTGTATATACACAATCATTCATTTTTTTATAATAATATACTTTATGTATTTTAATTTTTATAGAAAAATATTTTTATTTTTATATCGTCTTTGACCATTTTGGTTAACCGATATTAATCATTAACCATAACCATTAACTGAAAAAAAAAACCGTTAACCAAAACCAATATTAACCGCTACCTAATGGTTATCAAAATATATTAACCGCTTGTAGTGGTTATGGTTCGATTTTGACCAATAACCGAACCAAACCGCCCCAAACACACCCCTATCTGTAGGTCTGGCAATCGTGTCGTGTTCGGGTTGGCGTGTCGCGGGTTGGCGGGTCAAAATATGTCAACCCAAACACGACCCATTTAAATATACAGGTCACTGGTTGGCGGGTTTGGAACATAAACGCATATATGACCCACCAACCCATTTATTTATACGGGTTCACAAGTTGGCGGGTTCGTGGGTCCGAATTTTAGACATTTAAATCTTAAACATCCAAATAAAAATTAAAAACATTCATAGAAACATGTTACAAACTTAGCCTTATATGTTACGACTTACGACCTTAGACCATCCACCACGAGTCAAAATGTCAAAACAATCAAATTGTCTATGAATCAATGGTATATATTATATAATACTTATTAAATATTAATACTTGATACATAAATAAATTTAAAAATAAAATAATTTTTTTATTAAGAATATAAATGGGTTAGCGGGTTAACTCGTTTATTTTTTTAGAAACCCATATATGACCTGTTTAACAAATGGGTTGACGAGTTGGCGGGTTGAAAAACTCAACCCAAACCCATTTATTTCGTGTCGTGTTGCTGGTTGTGTCGAGAATTGCCAGCCCTACCTATCTGTAACCCTCTGTAGCAGAAGAGATGGACCACACGGCTGCAACATTTAAATAAAAATTTTGTTTGTTTTTTAACCTCTACAGACTGCTAGCATAAGTTAAAGTAAGGTGTGAATAGGTTTGAAGCAGAGAGTCAAGTGATGCGGCACACAACACACACGTAACAATTTTTAAGTTAGAAGTATTCTAAAAAGCAAACAACTGTGAATGGCCAACTGCTGTGCGGCGCAACAATAAGTGGTCAGAAGTGGTTTTTTAAGAAAAACAAACAACAGTTGTTCACTATTTGGATAAAACCGAATTGTCCAATTGGACAATTTGGATTGGACTATTTGGTTCGGATATTCGGATTTTTGGATCGGTTTTGAACAAAACCGAATTATTATTTTGGATTTCGGATTGGTTTTGGTTTATAAAATAAAAACCGAATAGTCCAAAAAAACCGAATAAACATTTATTATTTATTATATATATATATATATATATATATATATATATATATATATATATATATATATATATATATATATATCGTTATTTATTAATTTTGTAATTTATTCTTTAAAATATGTTCAAAACATTTCACCCAATAAAAAAACATTAATATGCATTTTCTTTCAAAAGTTTTCTATCTATAAAATATTTAACTATAATATACATTCTTAATAGTCATTTATAAAATCCAAATCACAACTAAATAACTTGTTTTCACTTCTTGTGGGTAATATTATAGTTATATGTCGTTTTAAAATATTTCGGTTTTTGAAAACCAAATTATAAAAACCGATCCAACCGAATTGAAAATTGGATCGGATCGGATCGGATTTGAATTTAGTTTGGATTATTCGGATCCATGTTTTGAAAACCGAATTCAATTTGGATTCACTTGATTGGATCGGATCAAACCAATCCATCCAAACGAACACCCTAATATATATATATATATATATATATATATATATATATATATATATATATATATATATATATATATATATATATATATATATATATATATATATATATATATATAGGTTCTATGGAAAACAAAAAACCCTAAAAATCATAAAAATGCATAAAAAGTACTTAGAGATCACAAAACTTTTTTTTTTGAATTTTTTATGAAAAAATCGCATGTTTTTATATAAATTCATTGATTTTTTTTTAAAAATTGATTTTTTATTTTTTTTCAGCGAATTTATTAAAAAATCTGCGATTTTTTTATAAAAATTTTTTTTAAAAAAAAGTTTTGTAATCTCTAAGTATGTTTTTATGCATTTTTATGATTTTTTTGGGTTTTTTTTGTTTTCCAAATAACCCTTCCATATATATATATATATATATATATATATATATATATATATATATATATATGAACTAAAAGTAGAACGTTGAATAAAAAAAAAGGGATGATATTAAGGTTTGTGAATATTCACCACACTTGGTGATATTTTGTATTGATCTCTATAAATAATACAAAGATTACAACATAATGAAATAACAAACTTTCCTACTAATAGAAGCTATACAATATAATTGCTAAACTTATCATGATTATGTTGAATCATGTCTATTCTCCCCCCTCCCCCTCCCCACCTCCACCCCCGACAAGCAAAGTGGTTGTGGTCCAACATGAAGCTTGGCTCTAAAATCTTCAAACAACGGATGAGGAAGATTCTTAGTGAAGATGTCCGCAAGCCGGAGATGTGAAGGAGAAAACTTAGTATGAAGTTTCCCAGAAAGTACCAATTCCCTCACAAAATGTTAGTCAATATCCATGTACTTGGCTTGTTTATGTAAAACTGGGTTTCGACTGAGGAATAAGGCACTTTTGTTATCACACAAAAGAGTAGGACGTGATGTAGATAAAACATGCAGTTCGCATAATAAATGAGTGATCCATATTATTTCAGCCGCAGTATTAGCTAAAGCACATTATTCTGATTCACAATTAGAATGTGAAACAGTGGGCTGCTTTTTAGCACTCTAAGAAACGAGATTACCTCCGAGAAAAACAGAGTAACCATAGGTGGAATGGCGAGTCTCAATGCAGCGTGCCCAGTCAACATGAGAGTAACTTGGGAAAGAGGGCATGCGAGCATAAGAAAACGAGAGACCATAAGACAACGTCCCTTTGACATATCGTAGGATGCGTTTAACAGTCTGAAAATGATCTTGAGTGGGAGCATGGAGAAATTGACTAACCTGATTAACAACATATGAGAGATCAGGTCGAGTAATAGTCAAGTATTGAAGTGCACCGACAAGAGAACGATACATAGTAGGATCATGAAAGGGAGCACCAGTAGTGGTAAAATAATCGGATGTGGAAAGAAGAGTTGCAACCAGTTTGGCATCCAAAAGATTTGCTCTTGTAAGTATGTCATAGGCATACCTAGCTTGACTTAGAAACAATTCAATGTCAGAATATGAGACTTCTAAGCCAATAAAATAATTCAATTTGCCCAAATCCATAATAGAGAATTCTTTATGAAGACGAGAGATAATGTCCTTAATAGCATCCGAATCATTTCCAGTCAAAATGATGTCGTCAACATAAACAATTAAATAAAGAATGAAAGAGCCGCGTTTGAAGATAAACAACGAAGTGTCAGCACGGCTGCAAACAAAACCAATAGTAACCAAAAAGGTGCTCAAGCGTTGAACCCATGCCCTCGGAGCTAGCTTTAAACCATATAAGGCCTTTTGTAAATGACAAACATGAGTAGGAAAACGAGTGTCAATGAAACCCGGAGGTTGCTCCATGAAAACTGTATCAGTAAGATCACCATGCAAGAAAGCATTTTTGACATCTAATTGATGAAGAGGCCGTTTGTGTAAAACTGCAAGTGAAAGAACAATCCGAACTATTGAGACCTTCACTACCAGACTAAAGGTTGCAAAATAATCTAAACCAGGTACCTGTGTAAACCCTTGAGCGACTAAACGTGATTTAAATTTATCAATCGTGCCATCAGCATGAAATTTCGTCCGGAATACCCATGTAGAACCTACAATATTAGAATTTTTGGGCCTAGGAACAAGTTCCCAAGTATCATTTTTTTAAAGAGCAGCCATCTCATTACAAATCGTCGAGTACCAAGCTGGTCCTTAGAGGCAGATATGAATCCTCTCGGTTCTTTTGAAACATCCCAAAAATACAACCCAAAAATTTCATTTTTAAATCATTATTAAAACATAATATCATCGCCATAATATAAAATAATAAAACATGTGTCTAAAAATATCATAATATCTATCAACATATCAAATCTAATATCAAATATCATAGTAAATCTCCGAGGCTAAAGACTGTGGTGTGTGCCATGCGATCATCCCGACCCTTCCTTTTGCTAGTGGAAGTACCTGAAACCAAAACTGAAAACCGAAAGCACGAAGCTTAGTGAGCTCCCCCAAACCACCACATACCATACAAATAACGTACAACTAGGAGATACGGACCCCACCCACACTCCGCTGTCTAGGAGATTTGGGCCCCGCCCACACTCTACTGTTTAGGAGTTTCGGGCCTCACCCACACTCTGCTGTCTAGGAGATTCGGGCCCTGCCCACACTCTGCTGACTAGGATATTCGGGCCCCGCCCACACTCCACTACTAACATGCATACAAGTATCACACAGACAACAAGTATATCTATCAAACAATCACATAACTATACTCAAATAATACTATGAGATTCGGGCCCCACCCACACTCGACTGCTAGGGGATTCGGGCTCCGCCCACACTCAACTACTAACATATCACATTTACGGGCCGACCTTGGTGCCTTCGACTCGTTCCTACTGAAAGGGAACTCACCTCGCAAGACCGACTGCTGAAAACTCGAGTGAGGAATCCATGTCTGCTGCTCCGGCGACTCTCTGACTATCAATTCCATAACAACACTTAATTAAAATTTGATAATCCTTCTTAGGGTAAAATGATCATTTTACCTGGTCAAAGTCAAATTCAAGGTCAACTCCCAGTCAACCCCTACTCGTCGAGTCAACTCCCAACTCGGCGAGTTCATGAACAACTCATACACGTGGTCAGCTAAGTCAATTCGTCGAGTCCTTTAACAGACTCGTTGAGTTCTTCCTTTCATAAAGATCGGGACAGACCGCTTCAACTCGTTGAGTCCTTTCCTGGACTCGCCGAGTTCCCCTGTCTGATTGAGCCATCCCAATGGATTAAGCTCCTACCTTTCAAATCTATACTCTAAACTTCATATACATACTGGAATTACACTCTTAAGGGGAAAGTTTCCAACTTTACCTGTCCTTAGTCCCTCTTAATGGTTTTAACCCAAACCCTAACTTCTCTAAAGCATGAATCTTGGTCCACAAGCCATAACACCCTAAACCAAGGCAAAATACACTAGATCTAGGCTTTTAACATCTGTTGGACACATAAAGTCCCAAGCTTTCCTTCCATGCATGGTCTTTTAGGGCTAAAAGGCCATGAACTTGCTTATTAGCTTGCATAAGGCTTCCATGGTCATAAAGTTTGCACCTTTATGCCATGGAACCCTTACTAGATCCTAGATCTGAGATATAAGTCACTTGGGATGTCCCAATCCTAAGGACCAAGGTTCTTGAACCAAAACCTTCATAAAATGGAAACAAATAGATAAGAGAAGAATGATCAAGTTATAGACTTGATTACCAGTAAATGTAGCAAATGGAGTGTAGTTCCTAGATTTACTTCTTCCCCCTTGAGCCTTCTATCTTCTTCTTCTTCCACAAGCTTCAAAATGCACAAATAACACTCATAATGGAAAGAAATAGGTCAAGATCATTCAAGGTGGATTAGGGTTTCGAGATTAGGGTTTGGAGGTGATGGAGGCTGGGATGGAGGCCAGATATGATGCTTAAATAGGGGGCAAACCCTAAAGATCAGGGTTTCATCTAGCCTGTCCTACTCATCGAGTAGCTCACTTAAAACTCGCGCATATACTGCCTTCTACTCGACGAGTTAGGGCCACCAACTTGTAGAGTAGCCATTCCAAAATGAATAAATAAATAAATTAAGTGCATAATAGGAACCAGGCCTTACATCTTTAGTGTTAAATAAAGTATGATGAAGAACCATTGATGATAAATGAGATAGATCAGCCCGGTATTTTAGTTTAAAAATACCATTTCTGGAATGTGCTAACATCGGATGACCAGGTGGTTGTGGAGGAGCAGCTGGTGGTGGCGGATCAACAGGTATAGGTTGTAGTTGATTGACAGGTGCAGGCTCATCTTGGATAGGGACAACATGAACAGGCGATGTCAGTATAGGATGCGTTGGTACAACAGCAGTCTGCGCTGGGCAAATGTTGCATGGTGCTGATTCAGTTGATGATGGCGGTGGAGCATTAGGTTCTCAGATAGGTGATGGGGGTATCACGTCATGAATGGAAGGAGAACCATCATTATATGTAGATATGAGCAACTGATCAGAGGACGTTTGTGATGAAGATCCAGAGTATGGAAATAGAGTTTCATCAAACTGAGCATGGCATGTGGTATAAATCCGACCAATAGAAGTGTCTAAACAACAATAACCATTATATTGAGTATTATAGCCAATAAAGACACATAGTGAACTGCGAGGAGCAAGCTTATTTGAAGCATAATCTCTAATATATGAATACACCCGACAACCAAACACCCATAAATTTCCATAATTTGGAGATATTTTGAAGAGAATATCATATGGAGACTTGTTATCCAATAGTGGTGTAGGCAACCGATTTATAATACATGCAGCAGAACTGAATGCATGTGGCCATAAGGCTGTGAGTGTATTGGATTTAAACATCATTGCCAATCTAGTTTCGATGATATGGCGGTGCTTTCTTTCAACACGAGCATTTTGTTGAGGCACATAAGGGCATGATAGGCGATGATGGGTGCCATTATTTAAAAATAATGTGCGTACACGTTCATTGAAAAATTCGGTACCACTATCAGATTGAAAAACCTTAAGCTTGCATGAAAATTGTGTTTGGATGAAAGTGACAAATGAAGTTAAAACATCATAGAAATCAGACTTCTTTTTCAAAGGATATAACCATGTGAATCTTGAGAAGTCATCAATGAAGAGAATATAGTATCTATACCCACTAAGAAGATGATTGTTATTCTGACCCTTAGTGGTCATATCAAATCGAGTCCGACTAAGATGAGTGTGTTACGTGGTTCAGAGAACCAAGTTCGATGTAGTATCCAACTTAAGCCAGAAGACTGAAGAGAAAGATAATCGAAGTGGCCAGTAGAAGTATCGCGATCGTTGTTAAAGTAAGAAGCTTGTAGATAGAAGTGCTACATGCTAGAATGTGATTATATCACATTAGAACCTGAAGGAAGGTATATTCCATTCTGGAATTTGACTCAAAAAGACCTAAGTCTAAGCATTGCATCGTACAGTGAGAGTTCATTAAAACATGACCCATTAGTCACGAATTGGATGGCAGGCCCAATTCTGACTATTACGATAATCGAAGTAAAGACCTTATCATAAGTTAAGTATGTTTAAGAAGAAGCAGGAGTCTCCAATAAGGACTGAGTTTGTAACTCGAAGGTTAAGATTGAAAGTCCAACATAGGATAAAGAGCGGGTGCAAGATTGCACAACACCATCAGTCAAGGAGTCCTAGAGTTAGATACTCATTTGGAAGGACATAATAGTTACGATTACCACCTAGGATGGAAAGGGAACGCACAGAGTCATTATACAAGCCCGATTTTGTTGATGATTCCGGGACGTGATCATCCTAAGGGGGATATAATTGTAATACCCGCATATTCGGGCTAGTCAATAATAAGCGTTAAAAATAATTTTTTTAATATAGGATAAATAATCTTAACCAAAGTAATAGTTATGGTCAACAATTGTAACCTATTCAATTTAATAAAGAAGAATTATGTGAATATTATATGTGTCATGATTATTATAATATAATAAAATAGGAAAAATCAGTCGAATCATCCGTAAATCGTAAAAATAAGTGCGTCAAAACATATATATATATATATATATATATATATATATATATATATATATATATATATATATATATATATATATTATTTAGAAAGTACACGTCCTCCAGATCCCAAAAATATAAATTTCGTAGAAATCCGACTCCGTATTAATTAGATATCATTTTTATATGATATAAAAGTCATCCGCGTATAACGAATGTATGAAGTAAAAAGATACGGAGAGAGTGGTTGAGTTTTAGATAATGCGACCAAAAGAAAATCGTAATACTCCTTAAAATAGGAATTTTGAGAAAAAGAATCCAAAAAACGGATTCCGTACGAGAGAGATATAATTTTAGCAAAATCATTTGATTTTATAAAAATATGGACAAAACTATAAACTCAAAATTAGCCGGCGGAGTCTAAACGAAAGTTGTAGGTCTCGTCGATAGCTACGCATGGATATAAAGAACGTCAAAAACGGAGTTCGTATGAATGGGTTATGATTTTTAGTAGCAGATTTACGTATTAAAATAAAGTGTAAATTATATATACGTATACATACATATATATATATATATATATATATATATATATATATATATATACACATATGTATATATCATTAGAAAGGTATCGACAATGTGGTCGTTATAAGACTAGTGTTGAGTACTTTCGACATTAGTTTAGTACAAATATCATTAAATCTATTTTAAATAGTATTATAAATGGGTGTTTAGTCATTTAAGTAAATATAGAGGGTGATTTTTGAAAATTCAATTACTATAAATTAGAGCCTCTAGGCTCTCATATTTCTTGCACCATGCTTTTGATTCAATAGTTTTTCTCTTCTTATCCCGCCAAGAATTTCGGTCCCTCGTGATTCGACTTCTATTTTTGTAGTTTTAGTATAGTAAGGTGAGCACTGAAGCATTGCAAAAATCTTTCTTAGAAAGATTTAGTGACGAAGTTTTGCCCTTGCAGAGCCTGACTCCTAGCAAAAAACCCCTTGTAAGTAAGTTATGCTTACCCAATTTTAAATATAGCTTATATTTAAAATTAGTATTGTTATTATGAACTTATAATAAATATTTTGGATATTATTATGGCTTATATAAATGTCGTTATAATATCTTTTTAATTACTCACGTTACGGGGAATCTGGTTTAAAGGGCCGCATATGGTTGTTAGATTTTAGAAGTGCAATATGCCAAAATGGTCCTACCTCCGGTGTTTTATGTCTACCGGGTCGGGTTCTTCTCCTACCCGTATCGAATAGAACATGCTGAGCCAAATCTTCTTCATGTAAAACCTGTTTGATTTAGATCGGGAAAATCGTGTGGTTTTATGAAACCATGTGCTATGGCTCGAATCCGTAGTCAATCCTATTTCCGATAGGGACAGTTGACAACTGAATCCTATTTTCCCATTATTTTCATATCCGTAATAGTGCGAAAAAAAGAAGGCTCGGTTGAAAAATATTGTTTAAACGCTTATATAATAATAATAATAATGCTATGAATAATAATTAGTCATGGTAAATATTAGACTAAAATCTAGTGGTAATAATATTCTAGGTTTCATCGAAGGAAATTATATTGTTAAGAAGCGAAGCGTTGTCCGAGTTTGTAATCATCACTTTAACAAGTGAGTGCATAGTTACTTTCATCTTACACATAGATATGAAGCATTTAATATAAATTACGTGCTATGTGTGGATATTATTTGTGTTCCTGATATCTATGTTGGATGAACAAAAATATACATGTTTTAGTTGTTTTAAAATGTATATGTATTTTATACCTATAATTATGATGGGTAAAAGATGGGTAGATTAAAGATGAGATTAATGATGAGCGATGATATATGAGTCGTAAAAGATAGTGAGAAGCGATGACCCAAGCGATAGCCTCTTCATCTAGCAGAGTATAGATGACAACCACAGACTATTCTAGACAGTCCAGTGGAACACTAGCAGGCTCGCGACCTGTAGGTGTTGTGAACGATGTGTTAACCCGGTGTACACTAAAAACCCTTTGACATGTATTGCGGGTGGACTCCGTAAAATAATACTGTCAATAAATGAGATAAACCCTGACAACTATGGACTTTGCGCCTGTTAGATGAACCCTGACAACTATGGACTTAGTGTCTGTTATATAAACCCTAACAACGATGGACTTCGTGCCTATTCCTTGAGACAATCCTTAGGAATAAATAATGAGGAATAGATGACTCTTAGGGAAGATACTTAAGAATAAAGAAGATAATGGGGATGAGTAATTGGGTTTATTGTTTGATGATTAAACATAATAAATTTATTAATGTGGGTTGAAAATCCTACGTACTCACCAGGTTTTCCAACCTGACCCACTCAGTTTTTTTGTATCACAGGTGTCGGTACGAAGCTACGTTACACTAAGAGATTAAAGGAGATGTAAATCACTAGTGCAAAAGAATGTAAGGTCTGTATATGCTTATGTTTATGTATTGACGATGACATTCCAATGTTTTAATATAAACAAATACATTTCTTCAGAAATGCTTTGATAAAACCTTTATCATGTTTTCTGGGAACAAAATTCCGCAACATTGTTCTTTAAAAAGGATACTCTGATTTTAAAATAAGCATAAATAATTTTCTTTTAAATGACCGTAAATTTAGGGATGTCACAATACCATCTTAGGGTTTGTGAATATTCACCACACTTGGTGATATTGTATTGATCTTTATAAATAATACAAAGATTACAAGATAAGGAAATAACAAACCTTCCTACTAATAGAATCTATACAATATAATTGCTAAACTTATCATGATTCTGTCGAATCATGTCTATTAGATGACCAAGATGCATTGTGACATTTTTATAAATAATAGGAACAATAAAGGGACGTGGGCATATAAATTAAATGGCATTAGGGGCATTTTAGAGTTATAGGAATTGACTACTTACACACACGTCTGATCACCATTCCTCATCAGATCTCTCTATCTTTTCCCTCCCATCTCTCCCATATCTCTACCGTATCTCTTTCCTTCCATCGATTGTATCCGCCCTTCCTTAATCGACAACCTCTACTCCGACTTCATCGTCATCCTCGTCGTCCTTTTGCATTCCTTAATCTGCGTCCTCGGTCTCGTCGCAGTCACTCGCTGCACCTAGATCTATCAGATCTCCTATATAATCTCCTACACTAAAGAAACAATAACGGAGAATTTCCCCGACTGTGTTATCTGCTTGATGGAATTCGTCTCCAGTGATGAGATCAGATCATTGCCAAGGTTCATCATGGTTTTCATGTCTTGTGCGTTAACACTTGGTTCGGATCTCACTCCTTCTTTCCGTCTTGTCGCCATATCCTATTAGCACCACCGAGATGTAAGAAATGCAGTGAAGTTCCTGTCGATGAATCCACTGCAGCTCAGACAAATGCTTCAATCGACAGGTCTTTGCCCTAACTCGAAAAGTACCCATTTGATTCATTTCAATTTGTAGTTAGGTTTAGAACTGTACAATAATTAATTAGGTGAAAAATTATTGTGTTATTTAGTTCATCGGAAGTGACATCTGTTATTTAGTTCATTGGAAGTGAGATCTTACTGTTTTGTCAACGATTATGTTGAATTTTGTTGATTTCTTGTGTTAATTCGTTTGATTATCAATTAGATATAAGTTTGAAATCGTGTTGACTTAGATGAACTTTCTTGAACTGGTAATTGAGTTTAATTTGGGGGGAATTAGTTAGGGGATTTGTAATTAAGCATCTCATTAACTTGTTATTGAAATTTGGTTCTAGATTAATTATGTGAATGAGTAATTTTTGATCCAATCTTAGTTAATTATCAGCTTCATTTCGTAAATTACCCAAAATTTAATGATGATAAATTGAAGTTATCATAAACAAGAGACTAAAATGCGTCATTTATTATTATTTCTTTTGCAAACGTGTTATGCATGAGTAGTTTTATGCTACTTGCTTCAATTCCTATTTTCGTAGTTCCAATTTGAATACATGCATAAGAATTTTTTTTAATTTACATTTTCTAGACATGGTGGATCATAATTTTTGGCGATTGATAATGGAAATTTATCAAAATTTATTTGCTTTTCATGTGCAAATAACTAAGAAGAAATCTGAATTAGTAAAACCTGAAGCCATTGATAATGGAAAACCACTTGATGAAGTAGCATGGGATATAATATGTTAATCATATTGTTATTTTTTATTAAACTTTTAAAATTTTGATATATCTTTTCAAATTCACGATGATGTAGCTGGATGTTTTGAATATAATGCTGATCTTGCTGAAGGTTTGGATGCAAAGCAAAATGCACTTATTGATCTTCCAATGGATACATTCAAATGTCATGTGAAGATATATTTTCTCTGGTTTATACTCGACATACATATTTTTTGTTCATTTTCTTTGTCCTTTTGTAAATCATACATAATTCACATATGAATCACAAGAGACTCATGTGTGCATCACAAGTGATTCATGTGTGAATCAAAAGTGATTCACGTATGAATCTAAATTACATGTGATGCACATGTAAACCACAAGTGAATTACATATATATGCATACATGTATTTTTGTGAGAGTTCTTCGTTATTTTTTTTTTTAATTTTCTTTTGAATTTTATTGAATCTTAAAATATACAATCACATATGAATATCACATTATATAATCACATAATCACATGTGAAATCTTACATGATATAATCACATGTGAGCCTTACATGATATATACATGTGCATTTTTGTGAGTGTTCTTGCATTAATCATTTTTTTTTAATTTTCTTATAGATTTGGAAGAATTTGTGGAAAAATATTGAAGATGTGAAGTGATAATTTGAGGAAAATATGGAAATCTTGGCGCGACGACCTAAAAACGCTTTGACATTTTGTAACATTTTTTTTTTATATTATATTTTGTATCGAATATAATGCTTCTACTATTG
Organism: Lactuca sativa; assembly: GCF_002870075.4. Taxonomy (NCBI): domain Eukaryota; kingdom Viridiplantae; phylum Streptophyta; class Magnoliopsida; order Asterales; family Asteraceae; genus Lactuca; species Lactuca sativa. Next base: position 6,576,872 of record NC_056629.2, read on the forward strand.
TGTTTAAAGATTAGTAAATAAAAATGAGTTTTTTTTATGATTTACTGACAAATATTATAATATAAGAAATATACGACGTTGATTTTTTTGGTTAAAAATTTATTGATTTTTTTAATATTCCATAATTATTTTTTAAAAGTTTATTGTTAAATGAGATTGGTAAGATAACGATCATGTCCTTAATGGGTTAATTTTGATCTAACACGCCATCTTTAGTTTTCTAGTTCTCGGGAAACTATGAGTTTTCAACGGATCTCACCCATATATATATATATATATATATATATATATATATATATATATATATATATATATATATATATATATATATATATATATATATATATATATATATATATATATATAGACACACACACACATACACACACATATATATAGCTAGGCTATAATGTGTATGACATCTATTGTGTGGCCGTAGGGACAATCTTAGACCAATGGATGAAAAGATTGAATGGCTCTTATTTGAGGGTCTATATTATTAAAATGGAATGACATGTAGTCTATAATCGCATAAATCTCATTATAAGAACATTTTAGTCAATTAGAGTTGATTTAAAAAAATAAAATCCTAGATTTTAGGGGATAATTAAGTTTCTTAATTTAAAAAATATGATTATTAAAAATTATTTTAATTTCAATTTTAACATAATTTTTAATCAATTTCGATTTTATTCATTTATTCTTTAAGAATGACACCTTCATATATTCTTTAAGAATTTGATTCAGTTCTTTTTTAAGCAAATCAGGAAAGGTAGGAAATCGATAAAAAAAGGCAACGAAATATTCATTCTTGCAAACCACCATTCACGTTCTTGAATGAATAACAACAAAGACTAAGCATATGAGTTCATTCTTGAAAGAATTTCAATAATACACATTCTTGAAATAAATACATTCTTAAAGAATAAAACTAAAGTTCATTCATTCTCTAACAAAACTGATATAAAATTTGAGAATACATTCTGCCAATTTCTTCTTAAAGAAGAATGTTATTTTTGTAAGGTGAACATTGATATTCTGTAAGAATGCTCATGTTTTTGTATGATGAACCCTTATATTCTGAAAGAAAGTTGCAATTTTTGTAAAATGAACCCTAAAATTCTGTGAGAATAACATTCGGTTATAATTACATTCTGTCAGAATACACCTTGTTATTAAGATAATCTGCAATAATACACATTTTTTTTGTTATAGCACAACAAGAAGAATCATCCATCTTTGCTTTAAGAATACATGCTTAAATAATGCATTCTTGAAGAATGTCAATTTGTTGTAGTCAACAACAGTAGAAAGGAGACAATTGCTACAAAATAAAGAAAGAACAACAAATAGAAATGTCAATTATAATCTATTAGAATAAGAAAAAAAAACAAGAATTACATTATGATTTGAGTTTTCAAAATTCTTTGAGATGAAAAACAATGAGCTGACAAGCAAATGATTTATCTCAGACAACTTCACCCAATTCAAATTCACTTATTTTGTTGTGCATAGTGATGTATGAAAATTGTTAAACATTAACCAGTTGTCAAGTTACAAGAATTTTGAATTGAGCTAAGTTGCCTATCAAATAAGTTTCAATGCAATTATGAAAGTCTTCGTTAATCTACAAATTCTTACCTACCGGACCTCAACTAAAATACAAGTCAAGTAGCCAATTCATCGGTGATTTCTCTCATTATTTATCGGTGATTTCTAACAAAAAAAATTCACAAACTGGTAAGTAAGGCTTCTTTCCTTATTCATTTAAAACACAACATACATCATATCTGTATATACACACTTCTTCCAAGAATATATCTTTTCATATCAAACTCAAATGAAAAAAAAAGATAATTGATTTGGAAATTCAAAGCAACAGATAAAACTTTGATCGACTCCATAAGAAAAATCTCATAACATACGAATCTTGACACAATTCAGAAAAGTACTTGAAACTGGGATTGCAGCTCAAGATCAATGTAGTGGGTTCTTCAGCAACATTTATATCCATGCTAACAGACCAAAAATTCATCGTGGTCTGGACTTGTAACGATTGATAATGAAGGCTCAACTTTGAATTTGGCCCAAAGTCTTGATTCTTGACAGTTATGAAATTAAAATCATATGAGAAGGAGAGGAAGCTACTAACATATCAATTTCGATGCTAATCCAAACCTACCAGATCTATTACAGATGATATGGAAATCCCGAACTCATGGTTTACCGCCGCCAACGACCCAAAGAAAAAATCAGCCACCACACAAAGTGGCGGAGTCCCTGACATCAATTAAGCCCGAGAGGGTATATTTGAAGGTTGGTTTAAGAGAGGTAGAGGCGACAAGGGAAATCGTAGATCTGGTATCGATGGAGAGAAGCGGTGTTCTAAGAGATATGAGGGAGGCCATGGTCGGAGATGTTAAGGGACTTCATGGATGCACGACCGGAAGTGGGGAAGGAATGAAGTCGTTAAATGGTGATAAAATGGGTAGTTTTGTAGGGTTTATAAACTTACATCCTTGATTTAGAGGTTAGCAAATAAAGATTTTAATTATTTACCATAATTAAGTATATAAGATTACTAATATACCCTTTTTAATTTAATTAATAATTTCTTTTTTATTAAATTATGATTGGTTCCTATGTCCACACAATCGATGTGTATCCACATTTGAACCTACCTCTCTCTCTCTCTCTCTCTCTATATATATATATATATATATATATATATATATATATATATATATATATATAGCAGTCTATTTCAAGGTGTTTTTCAACCTTCTTAGTTTTAAATGAGTTTCAAGATACGATTTGTAGTTACTAGAGCGTGACTCTACAATGAATTATGACTCATCTTTTGATTGAACTATTTCAATAATATTTGATTCATCTTCTTAGTCATACAATTGTTCTAAGATGTTCTTCAATGATCAATGGTGATATAGCTCCACAATCATTAAGATGATCATAAAACATGATACTTAAACATAATCCTTTCTTCTCAAATAAGAGAATCTTTTATCTTTCTGCCTAATTGATTCTTGTTATTCGTTCTGCTACTCTTTGAATCTTTTCAAAGTATCAGAATTATGCTTAATCTTATAAACACAACCGTATTTGCTGAAACATCAGTAAATCATGACGGATAGACTTATCTTCCCTTGTGGTGGATCTTAAGAGTCTATATCAATATGTACTAGATCCATACTACTTCATTTGACTCACATAAACATGTGATCAACGAATTAGTCATAATTTCCCAATGAACATGATTGTCATATACTATACAATACGACTTGTACAATAACAGGTATTTGTCCAGTTGGTGATGAGATTTCTTTTCACTTGGTCAATTATGACAATACGACAAGCGATATCATAAGAATCAAATCCATAACTAACGTTGCTAATACTAGAAATGTGACCAACACTTTCATAAATATCAATGCAAGGAAATAAGAATAAGGCAACCAAATAAAACAAAATTTCACTTTTATTGAAAATAAACAAAAAATTGAAACTTCTCCTTACAATGTATAAAATGAAAAACCATGTTTCTAGAAATCTGCTAAGAGTAATAGAAATCTATTAAAATATCGTAACTTTTAAGTAGTATCTCAAAATTCTGATCATCGAACTATGTGACCGAAGTCCATCTCTTACGATCAGATTTAACTCACTCTGCTTAAGCTTCCTTCACTCTCTTAGATCCCGCAACAACATCAAAATGTGATCATCATATCATGTATTAAGATTCTACGAATAGGAACTTGTTAAAACAATGGAGTTGGATAATGGATGTTCCTGAAGTAGAGTCACACAACTTGACTTCACTATCTTTGAGATCTTTGAAGTACTTTGGGAAGCTTCGCAACCAATTTCATTTCAATTGGCAATAAAAACATATGAACTCTTTGTGGTTAACACATGGAACTCTCTCAGAACTAGCCTTTCTCTTTACCATACGACCAAACAGTTTGACCTTGGTCGACCTGTTTCCATTGGGAAGAAAAATCTTTTTTGGACCACCATTTTCAATGTCAATGGAAACTTTGGAATCAGACCCTTTAGGCACCTCTGCTTTAGATGTGATCTTAAGGATTTCCGCTTCAGAAACAATCAACATTTGAGTCAGATCAATTAGGGTCACGTCGATGTTCATCATATGAAAGTTCTTAATGAACTGTTCGTATGACTTTGGAAGCAAAAGAAGAACCAAAAGGAACTAGAATGAGCAAGTTTCAAACTTTATACCTCCAATGAGCTAGGAATGATGCACAACCTCTAGATCTACAAGCTTCTTCTTTTATTTTGATTCTCCTGAAGTCTACTTATTCTTCAAGATCACAAAAGGAACACCCAAAACTCTTGGTAAGCTCAATAATGCTCTTCAAAGTGGCTAGGGTTTCGAGATTAGTACAAAAGGCAATGGGGTTTGATAAGGTTAAAGGCTTGAGGGGTTTAATGAGATTAAATAAGGTATAAACCCTAAAAATTAGGCTTTTCACCTAGCTCGCGTACGCCATGCGTACGCATGGGTACGCCCACCGTACGTAGACGACGCCCCAACTTTGCGCATGCATGAGAGTATGTCGTGTGTACCTTATGTACGCCCAACGTACTCAGGCCTAGTCCACCGGTAATAAGAAGTTTAATGCAAGAATTTTACTTGGCGAATCTGGACGTTACAACTCTCCCCCACTTGAATCAAACTTCGTCCTTGCAGTCTACCATCGTAAACAAATCAGGGTAATGCTCACTTATTTCTTCATCTGGCTCCTACATCCACTCAGAACCCTTGCAGTGTTGCCACTACACTTTTACCAACTGAACAAGCTTGTTCCTCAAGGTTTTCGTCTTCTAGTCAAGGATCGCTACCGGTCTCTCGATATAATTGAAAGACCCCAACTTTCGTATTTCTGAAAGACCCAAACTTTCATACTTCAGAATATTATTACTCCAAAACATGTTACTTGCATATTCATAAAAGCAATATTTTACATTGATAAAGAGGTTACAACCTATTGGATACAAACCAACTATTACAAAATGTTATATATTACATAACTACCCAGGATATTGTAATTTATACAAACATAAACTGAAGTACAAAAGTTTTATTACAAACTATTCTAATTCTTTGAACAATATATGATTATACTGGTTACTTATCACCTGCAATTGTTAAACATTAATAGGGTAAGCGGTGACGCTTAGTGAGTTCAATAATAGATACAATATAATATATATATATATATATATATATATATATATATATATATATATATATATATACTCTTCAATATGGCAGAAGCAAAGAGAATCAAGGAGCAACAAAGGCATATGTGAATCATGTGTTAAACTTTCTATATCAAACAATGACTTGATTCAAAGGTATACAATTAATGAGACATAACAATTTCCATACTTGATATACATCAATAAAACTTCAGCCCAAATGGCACAGAAGACATAAGATTTATGATTAATATCTTGGTAGATTTCAGGCTTATAGCCTTGTCTAACCATTTGCCAATACCATAGAATAAAAGTCATTCTCTTACGGAGACATGCTCTACATGGTCAGAGGCTACGTACCAATACCACCATGAATCTAAGTCCTTTCACTGATCACATGGTCAAAGGTATAACTTTGCTATTAAAAATAGCGAATAAAGTAACACGGAAAAATAACTCGGAATAATAACACTGAAAAGCACATAGCACATATAACACATAACATACAATTGTTCCTATATATTGAACTCACCTTGAAATAACCGGGGTTAAAATATTGATTTGGGTAGCACTTCGGCTCTAAATATGACTTTTGGCGACGAAACTGGGGTTTTTAGTTGAAAACCGGACTTTATTCAGGCAGAGTTTTGACTTGAAAATAAGATTTTCTCGGGAACTTCGGGGTGTCGGGACTTGCTTCAGATGTCGGGAATGATAACAGAACTTCTGGGGGTTAAAAGTGGCTTAAATGGGTGAAAGAGGGTGTAAAAGAGTGAAAACGAGCAAACATTTCAGGAGAATCTCGCTTACTATTTATAGTAGGCCGAAGCCTCGGAGTACGCTTGGCGTACGCGAGGTGTCACCAGCTCGGACTTTGGGCCTCGGACGTGGCTTCTATGTGGCGATCATGCGAAGACGGTAGACGTGGCTGACTCTGGACCGGATACGTGCGAGGTACGCTGGGCATAGCCTCGTGTACGCGGGGCGTATGGCCTCGGATAAGATTTTGATTTTTCATTTATTTTTATTTAATAACTTCAAAAATTCATATCTTTTGCGTACAAACTCCATTTTTGACGTTCTTTATATGAACGCGTAGGTGAGAATATACTCTACAACTTTTGTTTAGACTCCATCGGCTAATTTTGACTTTATTTTTAATATTATTATTTTTAACAGACCGAGACAGGAAAATCCGTTAAAAATTCATAACTTCTTCATTTGACGTCAATTTTTGTCAGACTTTTTACCGTTGTACTACAAATGACGAGATCTTCAATTCTCGTTTAGGTTGTGTTGGCTAAAAATCACTCGATCTAAAATTCGAGTTTTTAGTTGTCTACCTGCTAAACTGAAACTTGTAAAAATCATAACTTCCTCATACAAAGTCAGATTTTAGCGTTCTTTTTTCGAACTTCGATCAGGAAGTCAGATTTTGGCGTTCTTTTTATCGAACTTCTCGGTTTAACGAATACTACGACTTTTATTTAGATTACTAAGGCTAAAAAGTTGTTTATCAAAAACTCACTTTTTACGTCATTCGGTGCCGTGTCGGTTTTGTCGTGAATCTTCGATTGGTCATAACTTCTTCGTTATAACTCGGATTTCGACGAGGTTTTTGCCTACAAGTTTCTAACGAGATTATTTACAACTTTCAATAATAAAATTTTACTTATTCCAAATTTTATATTTTCGCTAAATTTCACTATTTGGCTTTTAATTGGAATCTCATAAGACTTCCAATATTTTATGAGTGATTCTAAACATAGTTTTACTTCATTTCTAGTAAAAACCATCTGTTAGAACTCAACGCTCAATTTCACATAGTATTTCACAATTTTATTCATTACAAAACATGTATGTTACAATAATCCAGACGATCATCCACATGAATATCCTCCAATGGAACCACCGAGGAATCATTAAGCAAACATTTCTGCAGTTGAGAGACGTGAAACGTACTATGGATCTGACTAATCTCCTCAGGAAGATCCAAGCGATAAGCCACTCGGTCCACTCGATCCAAACCCTGAAAGGACCAATGTACATGGGGACCAACTTGCCCCTCTTACTGAATCGGATGACATTTTTCCAAGGGGACACCTTCAGGAGAACCATATCTCCGACCTGGAACTCTAGATATGATCAGCGCTTGTCAACATAGCTCTTCTTCCGACTGTGTTATCTGAAGTCTACCCTGAACCCGCTGAATTATCTCGGTTGTCTTGAGTACCACCTCGGTACTCCCCATGACCCGCTAACTGACCTCACCTCCATGTATCAGGGTCCTACACTTCCTCCCATAGAGCATCTCAAAAAGGGGTCGACTGATGTTGGCATGATAACTGTTGTTATATGAAAATTCCGCTAATCGAAGATATATATCCCAACTACCGCTGAAATCCAGAACACATGCCTGCAACATACCCTCTAATTTTTGGATGGTCCGCTCACTCTGACCATCCGTATGCGGATGAAAAGCCATGTTGAAGTGCAACCGAGTACCCAACTCCTCGTGGAACCTCTTCTGAAACCGAAAAGTAAACCAAACATCCCTATCTGAGACCATATAAACCGGAACCCCTTGACGTGCCACAACCTCCTGAATGTAGATATTGTTGGATTTGGTGTCTTATCCCATAACTATAATTGGTATGTACTTGACCCAATAGTAGCATGGTCCTTTTGGGTTGCCTTCACCATAGCAACTTGACAGATTGAATTATGAGAAAGAGGTTGTTAGATGATTTATTAATATATTATAAGAATATTATATTAATTAAGAAATCATATTATTTAATTAGTATTGATCAGAAGTTAATTTAGTGATCAAAAGAGACTAATTAAATGTATGGGGACTGATATTACAATTTACTGTTAGTTGTAAGTTGGGTTGTGCACTCCTAATAGAAGGGGTGGACGAATTATATGGGAAGCCCATAGAAGAATTCGTCCAAGGGGACTTCTAGAAGGGTTCCAAAGATTTCTTAAGGCCTAAGCAGAGAATTAGGATTCCAGTCTAAAACCCTAGCATCACAACTATATAAAGACCCCTTAGCAGGAGGATTTCGGCCACTTGATTCCTATAAGAAAACATAGCCGAAAATCCTAGCTTCCATCCTCTCTCTCTCTTGTTCATCTATTGCTAGTTGGTGTTTGCGACTCCATTAGAGGTGCAAAAATTAAGGCACTAAGCTCTTGAAGGTCAAGATCAACAAGCTATAAGACAAGGTATTCTTCTAACTATGTTTAAGTTATCAATTTCGCAAACTGTATGCTAGATTAGGTTTTATGCTTTGGATAATAATTTGCCTGTATAACTTGAGAAAAAATTAGATTCAAAGCATTAGGGTTGCATGTGCATCATAGGAATTTTGTAGTGCTAAAAAACCATCAGATATCTACCAACTTCTCTGCAGAGATACTCTCTTGTATCGGGATAAAATGTGTGCTTTTGGTCAATCGATCCACAATGACCCATATCGAATCCACTTCGTGCGTCGTCCATGGCAACTTCATGATGAAATCCAAAGTAATTTCTTCCCATTTTGAAACGAGAATGTCTAATGGATGCATCTTGTCGTGAGGTTGCTGATGCTCGAGCTTGACTTTCCTGCAATGTATGATTTCATTTCAAAACATGCGCACACACAAAAGTTTCTATTTTGATGTTTACACGCCAATATGATTGATTAGTATCATATCTTTCAACTTGAGGACAACATAATGTTAGGAGAGTCACATGAGGAGGTGGTGGAAGAGATCAAGAAGTATAACGTCCATGTAACGCCCGGTTCCCGGTATGTATTTTAAATATGAGTTTTTGCATTTTATACTGGGACTCAATGAGTTGAGGCCCTAAACTCGTCGAGTATGGGAGAATCTTGGACATGGGTGGAAGAGTCTACTCGACGACTCGGAAGCCCCGACTCGACGAGTAGATCTGTCTAAATGGAACCCTAAATTTTAGGGTTTGCACCCTATTTAAACAACTTATATGGCCTCCACCCCAACTTCCATCACCTCACACCCTATTCTCGAAACCCTAATAAGTTTGTGAGTATTCTTAAGCTATTGTGTGTCATTCTAGTGATTTGAAGCTTGGAGAAGGAAGGAAAGGATTGGAGGTCCAAGAAGAAGGCAGTAGATCCAGAGTTTTAGTTGCATTTCCAGCTTGTTTGAGGTAAAAAACTTTAACCCTGGCTTTCCATCTCTTAGATCTGCTTTAGGGCTTGCATATTGTCATTTTTGGGACATTTCTAAGTCACTCTCGGGATTTGAGTGTATATTAGAGTGATGACTTCAGATCTGGGAACATTTGAGCTCAGGAAGCTCAAAGTGCCACTTTTATTGAGTTATGTCCCTATCCCATGCGTTAGGACTCCTTTATGGCTTAGTTTTGGTGTTCTAGCTTCACAACACCCATGCATGCATGTAAAGTTTGTAACTTTATGTGTTATATCGACCCTAGGAGGTCAGATCTTTGCTTTGGATGCAATAAGCCCGACTGAAATCGACTGTATGGACTTGGACATTGGGGGACTCGACGAGTCGTTCATAGGACTCGGTGAGTCGGGTCATGGTTCCCCAACCTTTTTCTGTTTCTGAGTAATTTGGTTGAGTCTAGAAGAGGAATCAACAAGATGGGTGTGAATATGGACTTGAAGATCAAAAAACTCGACGAGTTCAAGGATGAACTCGGCGAGTTCAAGGCAAGGTCCCGATTTTGTATGAAGGAGAACTCGACGAGTAGGGTTGAAGTTTCAGTATTTTGTGGATTATGGAACTCGACGAATTGGTGGACCAACTTGGCGAGTTGAGTCAACCAGATGTTGACTTTGACCAAAAGTTGACTTTGACTTTGACCTGAGTTGATCATTGAAAGGGTTATGAGTATAAAAAGGTAATTAAGGAAGATTGTTATGTGTAGGAGTTTGAGAGGACTTCATCCCAGCACCGAGGACATTTCAGATACTACACGACATTGTGGTGAGTTACCTTCCAGTAGAAGTGGGTCTAAGGCCATAATGTCGGCCCACTAGTAGGAGTGACTGTGGATGATTGTCTTCGTGATAATTGTCTGGTTTTCCACTATCTGTTATGTTTTATGTGCTAGTATGATATGATGTTATATGATAGTGGTAGTAGGGGGGAAAGTCCCCATATTCGGTCGATAGGGCCAAGGGGTAGGTCGGGCACCCCGGTACGCTTGCTAGTATGATTATGTTATGCTTTTATGTGGTAGTAGTAGGGGTGAAATAGTCCCTATAACCGGTTGAGATAGACCGGAGGGGTAGGTCGGATACCCCGGTATGTCTGGCAGGGGTAGGTTAGGCACCCCAATATGCCTAGCAGGGGTAGGTTGAGCACCCCGATATGCTCAGCAGGGTAGGTCGGGCACCCAGATATGCTTGGCAGTATGTGTTATGTATGGTATGTGGTATGATGGGGGAACTCACTAAGCTTCGTGCTTACAGTTTTCAGTTTTGTTTCCAAGTAGCGCATCATATACAAGATTTCCGCATTATGAGATTCTTGGGATTATACTATGACGTTGTTACTGTTTTTATGATATGGTTTTGAGACATGTGATTATGGTTTTATGAAAAGAAGAATAATATGAATCTCTGTATGATTTGATTAGAATTAAAGTTCCAGATACAAAAGATTCACACACACAAAACTTCTCTCTGGCCGTAAACTCTCTTCTATCATTCATCAATCTCTACTCCTCACCCTAACACCTATATTTATACTTGGAGAACATGGGTCGTAAATGGGTTTACGGTCGTAAATCTGTTTACGGCCGTAAACACAGCCGTAATCACCTTACGACCGTAAACACCTAGTTGTTTACGGTCCAACACACAAAAATACATTTTTCTAGAAAAGCAAAGTATAAACAATATTTTTGACCCAACAATCTCCCCCTTGGTTTATAGCTGTCTTTTCTTAATTGACCCAACAAGACCCCCCTAAAAAGTAGCTGGCTTTTCTTGTTAATCTTCAATGGGAGCTTTGGCTTCAGCTTTAATCTTCGATGACTTCACAGCTTCAAGATGAATGTAACATCCGGATTCCCAGGTATATTTTTTTATTTAATTATTTTGGAGTTTGTGGAGGGACTCGGCGAGTTGGAGCCAAGACTCGCCGAGTAGGGTCGCGGATGTTCATCCGGGTTCACGTACGGACTCGGCGAGTCCATTTATGGACTCGGCGAGTCCACGCTGTTTAATGAAAGCCTAATCCCCTGGGTTTGGAGCCTATTTAAGGGCACTTATAGCCTCCCATTGCGGCTACCAGTACCTTGAGAGAACCCTAAGTGAGCCAAATCGTTGTGAGGAAGAAGAAGTCACTTTTGATCCTTGTACCTTTGGTTTAGCAAGAAGGAGGTGACCAAGAGCAAAGAGGAGGTGCGTTTCTAGCAGTTCTAGAGTTCAAAGACTTCATTTTGAGGTAATAGTTCGAACCTCCTTCAGTTTTGGTGTTGATGATTAGAGTTAGGGTTTTCTAACCCCTTTGGAGAGTGATTATGTGGAGCAAATAGTCCCTCTTCGAGTTTGTGCCTTGGATCTGGACTCAAAGAGGTCCAGAGACCTTAACCCTTGGAGCTTTATGGATTAGTTTGGGGTTATTGGACTTAGGTTGCCATTTTTGGGACTAAATCTCCTTTTGATGCCTTGTTGTTGTTGTTATACAAGCATCAAGTTTCGGACTTTACGTGACATTCATGCTTGGGGAGGCCAGATCTATGGTTTAGGGAAATAGATCTGACCTCAGGAGGTCAGTAGAGTTTGTGCATGGCATGAACTCGCCGAGTTGTTCTTGAGACTCGGCGAGTAGGGTTAGGGTTTCACGTAAATTGCACAGTGAGTAGAGACATTTGATGAGAGATACGCTGCTCTTTCTGAGGCTGCTGTTGCTGCGGCCACTGCAGCTATAGCTGTGACTAGGCCGCAGGGTGGTGATGCATTGCTGTTCCGAGAGTTCAGCAACACAAAACCACCAGAGTTTGACGGGACCTAGGACCCGATTGCATCGATGAGATGGATTTCAGGCATAGAGGGGTGTTTCTTTACTTGCTCATCTTCAGAGCATTTGAGAGTCCGGTTCACGCTGAACCAGCTTCGCTTGGGAGCGAAAGATTGGTGGAAGTTTGTGACGGCACACTATACGCCTGTTGAGCTTGTTGCAGTGACCTGGGAGAGGTTCACTACTATGTTCCGAGATGAGTACGTTCCCCAGGAGGAGAGGGAGCGTTTGGCCCAGGAGTTTCTGACCCTCAAGCAGGGTACTGAGTCTGTTACAGTGATCACGAGGATGTTCCATGAGCGGGCAATGTTCTGCCAAGAGCACGTGTCCTCCGAGCAGGCACGTATGAGCCGATATCTGAGCATTTTGAGGAGGGACATACGAGAGTTCGTGGCGAACTCGACATACCGGACATTTGTCGAGCTTCAGGCAAATGCCCGGAAGAGGGAGATAGAGCTGGAGACCCAGGCTAGGGAAGAGGCTGAGTCTCAGGGGAGGGATCGGCGACCGGTGCAGTCTCAACCGGTAGCCAAGCAGGCCAAGCCCACTGATTCGAGGCCAGGGAGTCAAAGGCGCCACACTTGTGGCAAGTGCGGCTAGAGCCACGATGGGGTGTGCAGAGCAGAGTCTTGCTACAAATGTGGCATGGAGGGGCATATGGCCAAGGATTGCCCCTAAGGGGTTTGCAGTATGTTTTCACTACAACCAGACCGGACACCGGAAGGCACAGTGTCCACAGATGTGGGGATCGACACAGGGAGCATCTCAGGGATCTTCCCCTGCTGCTATCAGAGCTACTGAGAGCCGGCCAGTGAAGGCCGAGGCACCGAAGGCACGGGGGAGAGCCTTTCAGTTGACCGTGGAGGAGGTCCGCGCAGCGCCCGATGTCGTGGCTGGTATGTATTCTTTCGTGTATTTATTTTGATGTTAATATATTGTGCTTATATTATGTTATGCGTAGGTACTTTTCTTGTGAGTTCTGTACCTCCCTTGGTGTTATTTGACTCGGGTGCGAGTCGGTCTTTTGTATCTTTGGCTTTTAGTCAGCACATCAGTGTTAGTCGTGAGGCGTTGAGTCGACCTCTGAGAGTTTCCATAGCTGACGAGAGGGCGGTGTATGCCACAGAGGTGATCCGAGGGTGTGTACTCGAGATTTTCGGTGTTGAATTCCCGATTGATTTAGTTCCTATTACGATGGGGGATGTCTGTGTCATCGTGGGCATGGATTGGTTGAGCAGATTTGGAGTGGTTATCGACTGCGAGCGACAGTTGGTGACCATACGAGACCCTAGTAGGGGGAGTTCTTACGGTGTACGGCGAGGGTACACGTTCTGGGTCAACATTTTGTTCGGCCGCTAGAGCGAAGCAGTGTATACAGCAGGGTTGTAGGGGCTTTGTAGCGTATGTGATGGATACGAGGATTGATTCAGAGAGACCGAGGTTAGTTGATGAGGTTCCGATAGTGCGTGAGTTCCCGGACGTATTTCCGGAGGAGTTGCCGGATGTGCCTCCCGTGAGGCAGGTGGAGTTTAGTATCGATTTGGTTCCGGGGGCCGTGCCTATCGCCTTGTGCCTCCAGAGATGCATGAGTTATCCTCGCAACTTCAGGAGTTGCTGGGGAAGGGGTTTATTCGGCCGAGCAGCTCGCCGTGGGGAGCACCTATCCGTTTTTTCAAGAAAAAGGATGGTTCACACCGGATGTGCATTGATTACCGGGAGTTGAACAAGCTGGCGGTCAAGAACCGTTACCCGTTGCCGAGGATCGACGATTTGTTCGATCAGTTGCAGGGAGCATCTTGGTTCTCCAAGATCGATTTGAGGTCTGGGTATCATCAGGTGAGGGTGCGAGATGAGGACATCCAAAAGACAGCGTTCAGGAGTCGTTATGGGCATTACGAGTTTGTGGTGATGCCTTTCGGACTCACCAATGCACCGGCGATGTTCATGGATCTCATGAACAGAGTGTGCAGGCCGATGTTGGATCGCTCGGTGATCGTATTCATCGATGATATTTTGGTGTACTCGAGATCCAGAGAGCAGCATGAGAAGCATTTGAGGGAGATCCTCGGAGTTCTGAGATCGGAGAGGCTTTATGCCAAATTCTCCAAGTGTGATTTCTGGTTTTGAGAGGTCCAGTTCCTAGGGCACCTCGTTAACCAGAAAGGGATATTGGTCGACCTGGCCAAGATTGAGGCAATGATGAGTTGGGAGGTGCCGAGGTCACCCACCGAGATCAGTAGTTTCTTAGGGCTGGCAGGCTATTATCGGAGATTTATCAGGGATTTCTCCAAGATCGCCGTGCCACTCACCAGGTTGACCCGGAAGGGTTGGCAAGCTATCATCGGAGATTTATCAGAGAGAGAACAGATTCAGATTGCTATTACTTTATTTCAGAGGGATTGAGAAGTAGAAGGTTACATATGCTGTGTACCAGGTCGGATTGGAAGTCACGCAAAGGAGACAACATATGGCAAACAGATAAGAGGAATTTCATATATATAACATGCAGAGAAATAGAGTTGCATATGTTGTGTACCAGGTCGGATTGGAAGTCACGCAAAGGAGACAACATATGACTAACAGATAGAAAGAAAGAAAACGATTTTCTACAGACCTAATTTATCGGAATTTACCAGTGTCCCCATCCAACCGGAATTAAGGATAGAATCCGCACATCGAAGAAAAGTTAAACCATGGTTCCAAGTACGGGTTCATTTAATGTGACGAGTGGATTCCCATATATATCTCCCTGCTCAACCTATCCAAGCGTCATATTGTCAGGCTAAACGTATCTAACTAGGTCAAGATTTGTCAAGTCTATAAATTTCCTAAGTTCAACTCTGCCTAGTCAAGTCCATTTAGAATCTTTCGTGCCTACCGATGCATCAAACCAGAGCAAAAACCCTTCAACTTTGGGTACGTTACGCAGACTCAGGCTGCCTGTTATCACTTGATAATATCACTTCCCAAAACATCTCCTGCAAGCACATTCCATTAACACCACATTTTTGATTTTCTCATTTTCTAATGTTTTTGGATTTTTTTTTAAAATTTTCTATTTTTTTTGTTTTTATTTCTCCCCCTAAATTTGTGCATAGGAGAGAAACTAAAGTAAATGCGCAAATTTAAACTATCCTAAAACAAAAATTAGTCTTTAAAGCGAATCAGTTTAAGAAAAACTCAGGAGTATAGAGAAGAAAATTATAACCGTAAGTCACCGATTGAATTAGCATCCAGAAGGTCTGAGAACAACACGCGTAATCTCAGAACATATCCAAAAATTCTTCATATCATTAAGCACTAACCCCATGAGTGATCCCTTCCTTTCTTCCCTTCCCGCAAAAGGACACATACTCTCAAACAAAGGTCAAAATGTTGCACAATTGAGAGATGCCTCCTATCATGTGCCTGGAACAGCCACTAACAACAAACCAAAGTCTGATGATATGCCTCCATAGCTGCTCCGACACAGAGCGGGATTAATTGGTGTTTGAAACCCATTCCATTTTGAAACTGGGTCGACCTTTGTCATCAACGCACGATACTCTCTCCCATGACATATCCTGCTTATCACAAACAGAAGATGTAGAAACGTTAGAAGCATTAGGAGATTTGGGAGAGTGAGCCTTTGGAACTCATTTGTAGTTGGGTTTAACCCATTTCTTTTTCGATCTGATGGGTGGCTTGGTACTTGCTTTTGATCTTGATGTCGGTCGTTGAGATGACTTTGATTTTGGCTTTACGGGATCATCTCTTTGATTTGGCTTCTTGGCCGACATTCCCTTCTTGCCCTTGGGATTTTGATTCTTGGCCTTCTGTGTGTTCCAGTCATCATGGTCTGAATGTGACCTTGAGAGGTTTCTTTTGGAGTATCTCCCTCTTGGCGCGTTCTGCCAGCCTTCTGCATAGTAAGGAACGTATGCGCGATTTAGACAATTTCGGGCAATGTGACCAGGTGTTCCACAATGAAAACAAGCCTTTTTCTTCACTAGGAAATTGTTTCTTCCTGCCCCTGGTGGCGTATCCTTGCCGTGTCTCTTGTTGTTCCCACATGCACACTTGCAACAGGCACTCTGCTTCACTGAAATTGGTGGCCTGTATTTCTCATTTTCTAATGTTTTTGGATTTTTTTTTAACTTTTCTAATTTTTGAATTGGTGGCCATATTTTGACCCAACACCACCATTTCCCGAAGAAGAGAAAATATTTTCACCTTGATTAGAAACTGGAAGACCATCTTCAGAAGGAAGGGGAAAACTTTTTCCAAAGGAACGTGGAAGACTATTATTATATTGACTTAACATCTATAATAGGAGAAAAGAGAGTTTAAGTTAGTTGATTTTAATCCTTAATTATTAACCCATAAATTTAAATTAATGCTAGGATCCATATTTTCGATTCAAACTTTGAAGAGGGATGTCGTGGTCAAATTCAAATCTATTTTAGGTAGGTAAGACTTTTACCAATTTCAATCTTGTGAAACTCCTAGATCTTTTGAGATTCATTGAATCTTATCAATGACATGTTTAATCTTTGATTATGCTCTCACTTTATGACTGGGATGTCGAGGATCACAAACTAGATGTAAATAACTATGCAAACCCACTTGACAACCTTGATGTCATTTACCATCTCACATCGATGTGCCGATTAACCACACATGCTCCATCAACAATGATAATTTTCAAGATGTCCATCATACATATTTTTAGGCCCTATCAGTGTGATGGTTAACCACACACACTCCACTACCGACATATAAAGCATGGTGTGCGTTTTCATGGATTAGCAAAATTTCACATTTTTCCTAAACTAACTAAGAGTGAGATTTTAAAAATAGTTCTAGTACTTTAATAGCCTTATATTTTTAATGAAGTTAATTTCCTATCAGATTCGTTCTGCTAACAAACCTCCATTAAACAAGGAAGCGGTGGGTGAGAATGGACACCCATTCAACTACCATTTTACATGCAGTTTCCTTATACCCCTTTAGAGTTTGACTTCGTGAATGATGATGGGTTTTGACCAAATCATCAATCCTATGGTGCACATGCAAAACCCTAAAACTTTGGATCTAGGTTTATCTAATTGTACATGCAAATTATCCAAAGCTCATAAACCCTAGATCTATCATGCTATGAACTGAATTAAGGGTTTAGAAATTACCTTTTAGTGTTATGTAGTAACAACAATCTATTCCTCCTTGTAATTGGCTTCAGAAAGCTTAGTGCCTCAAGTGTTGCACCTCTAGTGGAGTCACAAACACCAAGAGCAATAAGGATGAAGAGGGAGAAGAGGAGAGGCACCCAAAAACGTCTAGAAACCCTAAGGAAACACTTAGCTACGTTTTTGGTGCCCTAAGGGTCCTTAAATAGTGAGGCTATTAGGGTTATCTAACAAGGAAACCCTTATTTGACTGCTTAAGCCCTAAGCAGTCCATGGACTCCCTCTTTAGAAGCCTTGGACGAATTCTTATGGGCTTACCCATACAGTTTGTCCACTCCAACTTCTATGGAGTCCATTAGCCCATTTATGTAATTATCTTATAATTACACAATCAATCCCCTATATTTAATTAATCTCTTTTAGCCACAAAATTAATTCTTAATTAATTCTTGACTAATATTAATTAAACAACATGATTTCTCCTTTAATATATTATTCTCATAATATATTAATAAATCATAATTAATCCTCTATCTCCATAATTCATCCTATCAAGTTGCTTCGGTGAAGGCAACTCAAAAGGACCATGCACCATCGGGTCAAGTGCATACCAAAATAGTTATGGACTTAGACACTAATCCACCAAATGAGGCATACTAATGATCTGACTGACTTGTCTTTTACATATATTATATTAATCTTTTAATTATATATAGTATAAGGTGAAATCAAAATTTTTCTAAAATACTAGGTTTTAATTTTAATTTTGGAAACTAATATAAAATTAATTTAATTTAAAAATAAACCAATTTTGATTTAATCTTTATCTTTAAATTAAATAATTAATTAATTTAATTAAATCAGTATGGATCAAAAACTTGTTTACAATTAAACAGTTAATAAAATAATTCAATTTAATCTTTATCTTAAGCCTTTTATTTTTGAAAAAAGGGCTAGCGTTTACTAGGTTTTAATTGTTCAAGTTTTAAGGCTCTTAAAATATCAAATAAGGAAACACGGAAATAATCTAGAGGGGATCCTTAAATTTCGAAAATTAGGCAAAGGGACTATGGTTTCTAAAACCCTTGAAGATTTCGAAAATATAGGGCGGAGGCTAGGGTTTCAAGAACCCTATGGAATTTTCGAAAATGCCTCCATTAGGGTTTAGTTTCTATATACCCTAATTTTGATATATTCAACTTTCTACAAGATCAATGAGAACAATGGATCTGATACCACCGATAGGTTTTATATGTTACAATATTTATTTTTGGCGGAAAAACATAAACCCTAAGCGCACATGCACCCTAAAGGATCTATGTTCTCACTATAATTTACCAACAACTATTGAATATTAAGAACCTTAGAAGTTTGTTACTATTTTCAAAAATATCAAAGGGTTATTGAAATTACATACCTTTTGTTTATTATAGTGAATAAACAAAGATTCCTTCTTGATCTAGCTTTAGAAAGCAAACACTAGAAATCTCGTGCCTCTAATGGTTCACACCCAAACCCTAGCAAATTGGATGATAAAGAGGAGATAGGAGAGGGAAGAAAATTTTCATTTCTACCTCTTGTAGAAGGGTTGAACGAAATTGTGAACCCTTAGGAGGGTTTATATAGGTGACTATTAGGGGTGTTAGACCCAACAAATAATAGGGGTAAGATATACTCCTAAGTAACACTACTCTATTGCACTAAAAAGTAGTACAAGGCAAGTAGGGTCGATCCATAGAGACACGGGACAATCAGTCTATACCCTTTTTGCGTAAGGTACTTGTTCACAAAAGATGAAAGAAAAAGGGGTTTGATTGCAATGATTAGACAAATAAAGTAAAATCACAAGTAATTGGCTGAATGAGTAAATTAAATTAAGATATTATAAAGACTCCAACTTCATGTATGACAGTTCAACAATGTGAATCCAAGATGACAAGACTTTTGTTTCATTCTATCTAAGTTGGTACTTGAAAGTGTTAACAAGCTCTAACACTTTCCATTCACCACAATAATTAAAACCTAGAATCCGTAGAATTCCGAACTCGTGGTTATTAAAACCTAGAATCTGTTTGGGGGGGGGGGGGGGGTTGACAAAACAATAATAGTCATTATCTTTTATCTTTACTTTGAATACAATGGTTGTTATTGTGGGGGTGTGAAGTCTTGATCAAAGATATTTTTTGAGAACAAAGATGCTATTGATGAGCAAAATACTCTCAATGAGCAAATATGTTATATGCTCACTTGTTGAGAGAATGGTCCCAGGTACGCGAATGCTTTACTTGGCGAAATGGTGTTAATTAAAGTCCTTGAATTGATTAGATAGTTATAGAAAAGCTAAAATGGTGTTAATTAAAGTCCTTGAAGTGATTAGATAGTTATAGAAAAGCTAAGGCATTTGGAGAATTTCTGAATAATTAATATTGGATTTAGTTTGAATAAGTCAATAAGATTATGGAAACATCAATGGATGCGTAGTGACGACGTCAAAAAGAGGGACAATGACCGTAACAAATAAAAGTTTAAGGGAAGATTAGTTGAAAAAATTGGACTTTATTAGAAAAAAATCATATAACTATATAGATCGTTTCTAAGTTTCAAGGGCAATTTAATAATTTTAAGCTTGTGTCCTATCGTGTCCTAGGCTTATCAAACAGCTACACAAATAATTTGTTCGGTTCCGTTAGTTTCGTCTAGTCCCGTTCTGTTCCGTCCAACCATGCCCCATATATCAAACACTGTCTAATTCACTCCCATGTTTTTCTACTCATTATTTTAGTAACTAGATTATGACCCGCGTTAAACGCGGACAATAATTAAATACATATCACATTAATAGGTGGCTTTGTCTTATCTTGAATTTTGATAAAAAAATGTTAGTTAGATTCATTTTTAGAGTTTTTGAACTGAACATATCACAACATAACGCGACTTCTTGATTAAAACATGTTGTGTAGTGGCTTTATGAATTGGATATGTTTTGTGTATCAACCCCCATGGAGGCTCATATAGCTATTTTCATATTGGTCATGTAAAACCAAAAGCAACAATAAGTTGTTACATGTACCAGCAACATTAAATTATGCAAAGAAATTCGATAAACATTACAAATAAAGTGAGTTGTCATAACCATAAACATCAAATTCAGACATTGTAGCTTGGTCGATTTCAAAGTATTTTTTCCTTATAAAAATTAAAATATGATTTTTCAGGCTACACCCAATCACATATACATATCTCCCGATCAAATAAATTATTACAAAAAAAAAATGTTATTAACAAAAATATAATATTAGTTTCATAATTTGCTAAAGGTTATGACTAATAAATAATAATGGACTTTCACAAATCTTGCATTCTGGTCACTACATCCAACTAACAAATGAAATTCGGTTTAGAGGATTGATTCAAGAAATGCATCCATGACTTTTTGTAGCTGAATTTTAAGAAATGTTAAGACCTACTGAGATATGAGAGAATGGTCTGTGACGCTATAATTGGTTTCTATAGGGCAATACATATTCAAAATCGTTAGCACATATCTTTCCTACCTGCTTCAATTATCAAATTTAGATCAAACTTGTCAAAAATCAAATTATATATAAAAAAACAGATATGTAACCTAAAAATCAAACAACATATTTTTCGTTGAAATAAATATCATAAATCTACAATTTACACTTTATATTATTCTTAAATTATATATTACATTTTCAACTTTAATGGTCACTCACACCTCTTTCTGTCTTATTGTTGTAACACACATCTATATCGAAAATAAAAGAAAGAGTTATAGAGAAGAATGTTAACAGAGTGATACTTCATTGAAAACGTAGCAAGATTCTTCATAAGGCCGCTAGGATTCTTCTAAAGACCGTTAGAAGGTCTATATAGTGACAACCGGTGTGACATCTATGAGAATGCACCACTTAAAATAACAGTTTTGATTAATGTAAATGAAAAAATCATTTAGAATGCTTACCAGTTTTGATTGTTTCCACTTAGATGTGAACATTAACATTCTTGTAGAGAAACGAAACTTCAAATGAACCATACATAGCCAAATCAACAAACATGACAACACAAAAAGAAGCTTAACTTGGCATATAACCAAATTTCCAACAGATTTAAAAAATTTTAAGGTTTTGCTGAACAATTTTTTTCAATTTATCAGAATTTTATTTTACTACAACCTTATATGAGTAATCAAGAATCTAAATCAAGTGAAAGAAGTAATTATTCATTTAAATCCAGTAAAAAAATTACAATATTGTGAAATTGCATATAATTTACATGTTTGCTTATTGTCTTGGAGATACCCGGCCACTTGGATATGTACTATTATTTGATTAATTAGTGCATAAATTACATTATAAAATATGAAATTTAACGATTGTTCAAATTCATTTACACTTGATTTAACAATAGAAAATGGACAAATTTATAATCATAAAAGTATGCTTAATTCAACAAATTTGTTATCAAAATTAATAGAAAACTGAGTTTCTTGAAGAAACAAGTCAAATACACAAAAACAAATAAAAAACAAAAAACATTTGAAGATCATGTCAGAAATGTATGACCAATAAGATCTTTTTGACACTTTTCAGTATAGACATGGTTAATCTTTTATCGTCTTCAAAATGATAAGTACAAGTGAGTAGAGAAAACAAATTTATAATCATAAAAATATGCTTAATTCAAAAAATTTGTTATCAAAGTTATAGGAAAGTATTTTTGTCGAAATAATCAATTATTAAGTATGTAGGATATTACAACTAAGGGATTTTGAGTTTTGCATCATCCTCAAGCTTCAATAAAAAAATCAACTAATGCTCATCACTTTCAAGTAAAAATTTCTGCAATTTAAACTTAATTATAGTAAATCTAATCAATAACGTTACAGAAAAATGTAAGTTTAAGAATAATTACATAAAGTTATTGAGTTATATAGTTGGAAATCGAGCAATTGTAATTTAACATATATGAGACCGATTATTATATTCAAAATTAGAAGTATTTACTATATTAATAGGAATTAAATACAAGGTGATTGTTTTTTCCTTGATGAATTTTGGTACCATCGATGTATACTGAGAAAGAAATAGAATAATTAAAAAGATATATCACGTTGATTTGCAAACATATAGGATGGTTAGTTCATAAGTTATGGTTTAAATTTGGAGAGGAATTTAATTTGAATTTAGGGATAACATAAATTGGTGAAACTTTGAGCGGAAACATTGATGGACAATGTGTTTGACCAAACATTGGTCAAGATGACGTAAACAATTTGATATAAGGGTGGAAAAGGTATAAGTGAAACATAATCAAAAATATGTATTGCTTTAGATAATGAAATAAAGTTTCTCTTTTTGACATAAAATTCAATCTTCTATTTTGTATATGTAAATGTCTTACACTTGGGTTGCGGTGACTTAGTAAGACATGTGGAAGATATGGTGGATAACCTATTGACCCATGTTCAAAGCATGACACTACTCAGCCTTTGTGGCTATGGAGGTTCGCCTACAGTGACTCTGTGTCATGAGGCATAGCCTCATGTTCGCAGTGGGGGATTAGTCGGTGCGTAAAAGCTGGCCCGGAAACCATCGTTAGGGAAGTTCCCTTTCCAAAAAAATGTAAGTCTTAGTCTTTGCCTCTCTCTAGCGTCATTATAATGGGTTTTATTATTTAAATTTGTAAAATTGTGGATAACATTAATATCTAAAAAATAATAATATTTCAATGGTAAATGTTTACTAATAAAATTTTCAATAAATTCACAAGGAATTGTAAATAATTGTTTTATAACGGTTAAAAGATTTATAAAAGTTTATAATTTCATAAAAAGTTGTAGTTTGCTAATATTTATATTGAAGTTGTAATGAATAACATTGTAACAATACTTACAAATTCACATTCAAACAAAATAATTCAAACGAAATAATAGAGTAAAAAATGATTAAAAATCTAAATTCATATGAGTTTAAACCTAAAAGGTAAATAGATGAATAATTTAACATTTCATAAAACCCTAAATGTATTTAAATGATCAAAATTCTAACCTAAAAAACGAATAGTATGAAACAAAGTAATCAAAAAACAAACTCAAAAACCAAATAGTATATAAACATAATATGAAATCAACCGTACTAAAATCACCCAACTACTCATATAAAATCATGAAAATCATATATTATTTGTCTTTCTTTGAAATTAACAGTTTTGGTTTGCCTTCTCCAGAAGTACTATCTGTCATTGATGTTAATGATCATTTGGTTGAGGACATTGTTTCCATATTATCAACATCGTAAACATCTTCCAAGTTGTGTTTTAATTCTTCATGTCTAAACACTTTTTTAAAGGATGTCCACTTAGTTAGTGAACTTGTTACAATACTTTTATCAAGATTCAAAGCTAGTGTGACGTTATCGTCAGTAAACGAAACTGCATCCTAAATATAGAAAATAAATTCATATGTCAATCTAAAAGTTAATAATATTTTAAAGTATCTAAAATATTAGATTTAGTTGTATTATATTTAAAACCTTTAAATTTAATGTGCCTTGACATCCGAATTTCGCCGATAAAACGTTAAACGAATCGGATTACGGCGCCTATATTTGTAGTACATAGAGATATGTTAGTTGATCAACTAAAATATAAAAAACGAATCTAATAAGTGTAGTGTTTGTAGTATGTTTCGTAAAAGAATGTTACATGTTCGATGTTAATTTTTTTTTCCAATTCAACAGTGATTTTATTATCAACATTGAAGTTTGAGATTGCATAACCATCAACATTGTTCTTCAAATTATAATGAGAAATTTAAATTTTGAACAACTTTTTATCCAAAAGTAATTTCAAAGCGGACGGATAAATCTTCATATTACCCTCCTAAAAATGGAAAAATTAACGATTATAAAAATAGACAGACAAAAAGTAAAAATTAGTTTTATGTAAATGAAGTTAATAACGATAACCTCATTAAACTTTTGAAGCAACTCTTGTGTGTTTTTTTCCAAAAGTTTCTTTGCGTCACGATCAAATAACGTAAGTGACACCACACCAGTAAAGTCTTGTACTATAACAGACTAACATTGATTTTGAAACTAAAATCATTGATATAAACAAATTCAATAACATAAAATTTGAAAATTTAATCGAAGATTATAATAGTATACATAAAAGAGTTACTGAAAACCTTGGAACAACATATACGTAATTGTTCATGCAAGTTGAAGTGTAATAATAAAAAACTTCTTTATCATGCTTTTGATTCGTTCCACTAGCTTTGTCATCATGCATTAAAACGACTTTCATGGCTTTCTCTTGACAAACATAGGTCAACACATTAAAAAATCGATATAAAGGGTGTGATTTTGTTTCTGTAACTAAATGAATGAAACTAATATGCTTAAAATATATTGATTATTTTTTTTATGACCTCTCAACAAGAACACAGTAATAACAAATAATAAGAACATAGTAAACGCAAAAAAATGAAGAGGAATAAGGAGAATAGAGTAAAGTAAGAGCTTGGAAAAAAGAATTTGAGAAAAAGATTGCTCAAGAAAAACATTGTAAATCATAGGACTCGGTCTAAAATCGTAAGAATAGCCACTTCAGTGTAATCGTATATATAAGGTATTTTTGAAGAAGGAAATCATTATCTTCTAAAAAACTTGGGATCCTAAGATATCATCTTGGAGATTTTCGGCTATTCTTTTGGAAAAAAAAGATATCGGCTATATTAATTCAAAACTTCAAATTAATTGACTCTCTTATTTAATCAGTTTTAAAATTCAAACAATACTTTCAAATTGATTCATTTTATGTGAGATATACTGCAAGATAAATTATGAATAATATTGACTTTAATTTTGACTCTTAAATTTTGCTGATTTAATGGGATTAGATTAGATTTTATAGGTTAATAACTTAATTATTGATATTCTTGTTTAATTAGTTTTTAAAAATAAATAAATAAATAATAAAATATAAACGGGTTTAAATTTCGAAATCAAAAGTTATAAATAAGGAAGTTAACTTAGAAACATTATTAATTAGAAAAATTGATATCATGTATATAAATAGAATGATATGTTTCAACTGATAAAATAATTACTGAATTTAAAGATTCTATATTTATTACAGATTCTATAATTAAATGTAATTGTGTTTGAATTTTATTTGGGAAAGATGATGTCAGCAGTTTGATCTAATGGTGGAAAATATAGAATTAAAACACAATCAAGAGTCATGATCACTTCACTGATGAATTAAGGGTTCTCTTTTAATAATATTTAGAAATTTAATTCTCTCCTATTTTGTTCCTGTGATCAAATTGTATATAATACCTTCTTCTCATTTTCCATTTTATTAATACAAATTCTCGTGCCTTCTTGTTCATCTGTCTCCAGTCTCCACTTTACCACATTCTTATTGGATTTGAGTATTCTTGTTGCATGAGATGAATATTAATTGATTTATTTTTATTTAAACCAACGATTTTAGCTTACTATGATATATGTCTCTTTCTATGCTTTACATGTATTGTTGATACTGATTATTAATTTATACAAAACATTTTTTAATGCAATTATGCACTTTTGTTAATTATATAATATGATTAAGCGATTAACAGATAATTGTTGTATGAGTACATAAGTTTGATACGGAAATTTAACCTCCCAATATAGAAAATTTTAGCATCAATGTCAATGAATATTTACGTCAGAATTACCATTTTCATCTAAATCGATTTTGATGTGTCCCTACATTTTTGATGCTTTCCTCTTTCTACAAGATTTTCCTATTAAATAATACCAGAGCTCATTGTCATCTTCGTAAAGATCTTTAACTTCTACTTTATTTTAAGAATAAATGGGCTGACAATGAAATATAATTGGCGTCGACATGTTTATTGTAGAATTGCTCAATTAAAATTGCATTTTATGGATAACAAACTAAATAGATAATATTAAACACACACTCAAAGATTTATGATTTTCTAAACTTTATCCTAAATATTCTTTGGATAAATACTTAGACAAAAATTTGTATACTTGTGATAGTCATTATTATTACTCTTTTTGCCTAGGGTTCATTCAAATTCATTTATGCATATTTAAAAAAATTCTTCTACATCGACTTTCGTTGTCCCTACATCTTCAATACTTTCCTCTTGCTACAAGTTTTCCCTCTTGGAGTATAACAGAACTCTTTGTCATCTATAAAAAGGTCTTTAACTTCTATAATTCTGTTGTATTTTAAAGATATATATAGGACCCTACGGTGCTCATTTTATAACCAAATTCTTATATGTACCCGCATATCTTCGTTATAATGTTTAAAAATACAAAAGACTACTATACCAACTAAAGGCTCTGTTGCCTACAAGTTCATTGGATGTTTCTCTTTTGGAAGCTTCCTATTTATTCTTTTCAACTAAAATTATAATTTAATAAGAAATGTTATAGTAATGATTAATGGTCTAAAATATTTTTTGACATCCATTTTATCTGGAAAGAACAGGGTAGTGAACACCTACCATAATGAAATGAGTCGTTCAATTATATATATATTTTGTGCAGTCTCTATCGCAAAATGGATCAACCTCACGAGTCTTTTGTATCGTTCGTGGCACTGGAAGGCACTTTTTTGGAACTGTAAAATTTTATTAATTAACTAGCAAAGCACTTGAAAACAAACAATCGATCCATAACATAAAAAGAGCTAAATCGAGATTATGCAACCAACCAACCTAGTTGAAATTACATTTTTTTGTTCCCATTAGGCCATTACTAAATCCAAAACTTTCTCAACCATCTTGTCAAAGATTAGTCTTTCACAGTTCCACAAAATATTGTGTCGATAGTTCCAAAAAGAACCCATATACATGTAATAATGATTTCATCAAAACTTTTCATTTGAGCTACATTTAGCTTAATTTATCTGGCTAAAAAAATCAAATACGCAAAAGTATTAAATGAAAGCATATAATTAGATTATGAAGTGCTTATGGTATTATATTTGGAAATAACAGTATGAAATGTTTTTGGTAGCGTCTTCATTAATATGCTTTACGGTATGGGAATGAAGTAAAAACCTTGTGGCTTATGTGGAAATGCCAACTCATGGTGAACATCACTCCAAGCAAGAGTAAGAACTTTGTCGTAGTGATATGAAGTGACTTGAGCTACAAAGCTCCACACACACACACACACACACACACTCTCTCTCTCTCTCTCTTACTTATTTTGTTTATATAAAAGTGATGACGTGGATTGGTAGTTCAGTAGTTCTTTCTTAATGTGAATAAGGATGTATTAAAGTTGATGTGACCTGAGGTATATACGTTATAGCCTAACTAACCATAGTGCACCACTTATTAATATATTCGAAACTAATTCTATATATGAATTGTTTTTTTTATGTATATCTCCCTTAAACATTATATACTATCGAAAAAAATATAAAGTTATCCCCAATCTTATATTGAAAATATCACTTTTACACTATAAGTTTGAGGACTTTAATTTTTATATATATCTTTTATGTTGTAATTATAAGAATAATATAAAAAAATAATATTAAGGATGAGAGGTGGTGTAAGGCCTTCTGGTATGGTCATCACGAGAGCTTCTGTGGTCTATGTGGCCACTAACCACAAATGTGAACACCATCCCATAGTGATAGTGGTGGAACATTTTCGTGGTCATATGTGGTGAAGAGCACAGATCACCACACCCAATCAACTTCATTCTCTCTTTATTCCTCTCTATCTCTCTCTACCTTTTTCCATCTCTCTTTACAATTTAATTAATTAAAAAAAATATATTTTTTATTTTAATAATCAAAAAATAAGAGGGATATAGTGGTGAGTATCCCAACCTTTTAGTGATAGCTAGTGGTGATGATGTGTCACCCACCACTATAGTGGTTAGTGGTGGGTATAAGGATGGCCTTATACCCACCACTAACCACTATAGTGGTGGGTGACACATCATCACCACTAACTATCACTAAAAGCTTGGGATACTCACCACTATATGCCTTTTATTTTTTGATTATTAAAATAAAAAATATATATATTTTAATTAATTAAATTGTAGAGAGAGATAGAGAGAAATAGAGAGAGAAGCAATTTTATTGGCCGTAGTGTTCCGTTCTTCCCACCACATATGACAACAAAATAACTCCATCACTAGCCACCACTAAAATCTTGGGATGATGCTCACATCCGTAGTTAGTGGCCACATAGACCACAAACCCTCTCATGATAAGCATACCATAAGGCCTAACGGATGACTAAGTAATTGACACAAGATATATTTTCAACCAATTAGCTAACCTACCCACATGGCTACATGTATGCATTGTGCAACGAATATCTGTACAATTGCTAAATTATTGCACAAATGCACTAAAAGGTACAACCTCCCAATGCCTATAAGTAGAAGTTCACAAGGACGATCAATATTCTTAAGACAGAGAGGATTGGGCCCACAATATACAGACTTGGGGATCGGTAAATTCAAAGCCATGTGTTTACTTTGGACCATTTATTTTATTCTTTGGAGCTTTGCCACTCCATCCATGATCCATCTATTTATCATATTTTAATTCTTAAAAGTCTGTTTTTGATTTTTTACGAACATGATGAGCTCCATTTATCATCGGTTTGTGTTTATAAACACAACACATTTTGCATAAATGATGTTGATTAAGGCGACTTAAAATGTATACATCCGTTTGATTCTTTCATTAGTACGTATGTTAAGTCAAACTTCAAATAAGTATGACATCCGAAAGAGAGATTAATGATGCAGAACGAAAGTACAAACACAGAAAATGTTAAGAAATTACAAGGGGTAATTTTATTAATTTCCATGGACCTCATAAAGTTTACAAGAACCTTATATATAGAGGATAGCTAAATTTTACAAGTACGACAAAAATTCTGAAAATTAAAATTGACATCAAATTTCTCTAATTAATCTACTAGTTAAACTTTGAAAAAAAATGGAAATTAAATATCTTGTCATAAAAACAACATACTAAGAGAAAATAAAGACATTAACCGATATTGAGGTAAAATCAAAATTGAAGGCCTAAACAACCTTTTTGGTGACGACGATATGGCAAACCATCTTTGGCCCGAAAGAGCTTTCAGATGTTACAAAATGGACCTTGAGATGACGAATCAAAAAAAATTGCTACAAGATCTTTTTGTGTGCAAGTGTCCAAGCAAGAATTAATATTCACATTATATAATTACTAGCAACTAAAAAATATAAAAGAAACTTATAGATATTGAGTCACAATCCTAAACGTATGATAAAGGGGATAATATTCTTTTGTTCATGGTATGTCTTGAAAAAAAAGCACTTACAGTGGTGACCATCTCTCATTTTTTACGGTGTCTATATTATTATTACTATTATTCTTTATTTTTCTATTATATCCTTAAATCTAATCATCTTTTATATATATATATATATATATATATATATATATATATATATATATATATATATATATATATATATATATATATATATATATATAGGGAAGAGTTATATGGAAAATAAATGATTAGGACAACACATATTTGAACCAATGAAAACATGACAACACATCACTTCCACAATAACTTCCACAATACATTACTTGTGAAGAAAGAAATTGACACTTGTCATTTGATTATTGGTTCCGGTAGATGTTGCCTAGTTATTTGTTTTCCATAGAACTCAATCCTATATATATATATATATATATATATATATATATATATATATATATATATATATATATATATATATATATATATATATATATATATATATATATATATATATATATATATATATATATTCCTGTTACATTAAATCGTTTAACCACAAACATAATCACATTTTTCATTTTTCTCATCCCACGCCTTTTTATTCAAATGTTTCAAATACAGGAAACTAATAAAAAAACAATTAAAAAAATATGAAACTAGTAATTAAAATATCATTTCATTAATAAAAAACTACAAGCTTAAATAAATACTAATAGTTAAAAGCATGCCGGTTCTAAGGATTCAAATGTCCAAGCCAAGATGGATAAAAAATGCTCTTAGGCCTTAACGTGTAACAAATTAACTTACATAAATTAATATTTTTATTAAAATGACGATAAACTTTATAGCAATAAACAAAACAAAATCATAGTATTTTAATGAGTAATTACATATCCTAACAGCTAACCGACGATCCGTGAAGCTGTTCTAGCATTCTTGATTGCAAATTGGTTGAGCAACTCTTCATAGTCTATACTCTCTAAGATTTAGTTCTCGATAGATATCATTGCCAAACCGCTAAGTCATTCTTGTGTCATTGTGGAGCATAAATAAAATTTCACAAACTTTAATTTTGAAAAATTCTTTTCTGCAGATGCAACCGTTATTGGAATAGTCAACAATATTCTATATGCAATGCTTGCATTTAGGAAATAATCAAGCTCTTTCAAAAACTTCAAAACATCTATAGGGTTGCTAAATTCATTGGTTTCCAATGTCTCAAATAATTTCAACTCTGTATAAAGTTCCTCGACATCAATATCCGATCTTTCTTCAAACTTGAGTGCTTTTTCAAGACGATGACAATACGACTTAAGATCTTTATCTTCAATTCCCCTCAAATTATGTGGAAATAAAAAACAAAATACTTTGTCATACTCTTTGAATTATTCAAATTTTGTCTCAAGAGAAGAAATAGCTTGATCAATAATGAATAAGAAATAATTGACTCTAAAATTCTCTTCAGGTGTAAATCAAACTTCTTCGCTAGTTGAAATCTCATCAAACCTTCTTTTTCTTTCAATCAAACGCTTTTGTGGAAATATTGGATTAATACTCATTTCAATAGCAATCTCCTTAGCTTCAACAATCGCTTTTGAAAAACCAGTTTCTCTATAATTCTTGAAGTACCTAATCAATTTGTTTAATTCTGTAATAGCATTATCAAGATGCATATCCTTTGATTGTAACTTCATACTCACAATATTCACATGGTTTGGTACTTCACACCAAATAATAGTTGAGACCAAAAATTCAAAGTCACCAAGTGTTTTTTCTACTAGTGAGGTTGCTTCACTTGCAATTGCAGCATCATTATCTTTTTCTCCAACTTGAAGTAAAGTTTCCCGTACATCCACAAGTTGAAGTTTAATAGCCTTTACACTCTTAACCCGACTTTCCCAACAAGTTTTGTGACATCCCCAAAATCACGGCCAGAAAAGACCGGTTTGTTTATGCTTTGTTTAAAAATCAGAGTTACATTTTAAATGAAAGTGTTGCGGAATTTGTCCCAAAACAAAAATATGATAAAGATTTATCAAAGAATTTCCATAGAAATGTATTTCATTAAAAGACTCGGGATGTCATGTTCGTACAGATCAAAAGAATAAACAGTACAATATAAGTCTTACTACATTATTTCATATCTACAGGCCTATATCCGTAATCCCTCGTCCAAAACATCACACCTATGCTCATGCGCCACTACTTGTAATACATAAAACTGAGTGGGTCAGGCTTGGGAGCCTGGTGAGCACATAGGGTTTTCAACCCACAATAAATAAGTTTATTAATTTCATCGATCAACAATAACCCGATTACCCGTTCCCGTTATCCTCACTTTACGTCCCTAAACACCTATCATAAGGGACCTAGCCTAAGGATCATCATCGGGACGGACACTACTGCTAAGGGGATTCCTCAGCAATAAATGTCCTATAGGCAACCATGTGGGGGATGGAGTACACCGGTGAACATATCGTTCACAAACACCTACAGGTTGCGAGCCTGCTAATGTTCCACTGGACTGTCTAAAAGAGTCTGTGGTCGTCATCCATACTCCGCTAGATGACAGAATCAACAACATCAACATCGAGGCCTCTCATCATTTTATCACACATCACCTATTGCATCTACCCATGTTTTACCCCAACATTTTCGTAGATATAAAATACATATACAGTTTAAATCATTGAAAACATGTATAACAACGTTCATCTAGCATAGATAGCAAGTATTCAGATAATATGCACATATAACACGTAATTTATATAAAATACTTCATATCTATGTGTAAGTTGAAAGTAACTATGCACTCACTTGTTAAGGTGATGATTCCAAAATCGAGCAGCGCTTGCTTCTAACGATTCTATTTTCCTTCGACGAAACCTAGCATTATTATCGCTAAATTTTAGTCTAATATTTACCGTGACCAACTATTAGTCTTAGTATTATTATTATTATATAAGCGTTAAACAATATTTTCCAACCATTATGTACAGACAGGGGCCAGACATAAAACACCGGAGGGCAGGACCATTTTGGCATATAGCACTTCTGAAATCCAACAACCCTATGCGGCCCTTTAAACCAGATTCGCCGTACCTCGAGTAGTTAAAAAAATATTATAACGACACTTATATAAGTTATAATAATAGCTCAAATATTTATTATAAGTTCATAATAACAATACTAATTTTAAATATAAGCTATATTAAAATAAGGTAAGCATAACTTACTTACAATGGGGGTTTTAGCTAGGAGTCGGGCTCTGCAGGGGCAGAACTTCGTCGCTGAATCTTTCTAAGAAAGATTCGTGCAGCGCTTCAGCGCTCACCTTACTATACTAAGCTACAGAAAGATAAGTCGAATCACGAGGGACCGAAATGCTCGGGGGATAAGGAGAGAAAGACTCTTGAATCAAGTGAATGGTGCAAGAAATATGAGAGCCCAAGGCTCTTATTTATACTAATTGAATTTTCAAAAACTACCCTCCATAATTACGTAATGACCTTTTAGTTATATAAACAACTAAACACCCCTCTATAATACTATTATAAATGGATTTAATGATACTTGTACTAAACTAATGTCGAAAGAACTCAACATTAGTCTTATAATAACCGCATCGTCGATACCTTTCTAATGATATATACATATGTATATATATGTGTACGTATACATGATTTATACTTTATTTTAATACGTAAATATGCTATTATAATTTGTAACTCGTTCATACGAACTCCGTTTTTGACGTTCTTTATATCCACGTGTAGGTGAAGACGTACTCTACAACTTTCGTTTAGACTCCGTCGGCTAATTTTGACTTTATTTTTAAAGTTATATTTTTAACAAGCCAGGACAGGATTGGTCTGTTTAAAATCTCATAACTTCTTCATACGAAGTCAGATTTGGGCGTTATTTTTATCGATGTTCTTAGTTTAACATATTCTACAACTTTCGTTTAGATCACTAAGGCTAAATCTCGCTCTATCGTAAATTCACTATTCACGCTTCCCGGTATCGTGTCGGTTCTGTCGTGAAACTTCGACGGGTCATAACTTCTTCGTTATAACTCGGATTTCGGCGTTCCTTATATGCACGGAAACCTTGAGACATATTCTACAACTTTATGTAGAGATATCGGGATTATCTCACACTTTAATTTTGACGCTCATTTTTATTCTTTATTAATTATATATTTATAATTAAATAATAAACACATATAATTCACATAATACTCAAATATTTCATCTTTATTACTTCAAAAAGAGTTACAAGAGTTGACCTAGGCTATTACATTGACAAAAATGCTTAGCCCTGAAACCCGGGCGTTACAATTCTCTCCCCCTTAGGATGATTCCGTCCTGGAATCATGCATCAGCAAACAGATGTGGATAGCGACTCATCATGTCATCCTCTGTTTCCCAAGTGAGATTTGGCCCATTCGAATGTTTCCATCGGACTAGCACCAAGTCAACCATCTTGCGTCATAACTTCTTAGTCTTACGGTCAATAATTGACTCAGGCTCTTCGATCAACCTTTTATTTTCATCCATCCTTAACTCTGAGATTGGAATTATGTCGGGAACATCTCCCGTGAATTTCCTCAAATAACACACATGGAAGGTGTTATGAATACCATTGAGTTCTTCGGGCAATTCCAGCTTGTAAGCTTGGTTCCCTATCTTCTGAAGAACTTTGAACGGTCCAATAAACCTTGTACTCAACTTTCCTCGTTTCCCAAATTGTATAAGTCCCTTCCATGGTGAGACTTTAAGCAAAACGGAATCCCCAACTTCGAAAGTTATCGGTCGTCTTTTCTTGTCAGCATAGCTCTTCTGACGATCCTGGGCTGCTAACATCCTTTCCCTAATCACCTTCAACTTCTCAGCAGTCTCATGGACTATCTCGGGGCCCATAAACTGCTTCTCTCCGGCTTCAAGCCAACAAGACGGCGTACAACACTTCTGCCCATACAAGGCTTGATAAGGAGCCATCTTGATGCTCGAGTGAAAACTATTGTTGTAGGAAAATTCTACCAGAGGTAAGTGCTCGTCCCAATTCCCTTGGAATTCGAGGGTACATGCTCTCAACATATCTTCCAGCGTCTGAATCGTTCTTTCGCTCTGACCATCAGTTTGCGGATGGTAAGCAGTACTTAAACACAACTTTGTACCCAACTCCTCTTGTAGACTCCTCCAAAACCGTGATGTGAAACGACTATCACGATCTGATACAATCGTAAGAGGGACACCGTGAAGTCTTACAATTTCCTTCACGTAAGCATTTGCGAGCTTATCCATAGACCACTTCTCGTTGGCTGCTATGAAGTCTGCACTCTTGGTGAAATGATCCACGACTACCCAAATCATGTCGTGACCGTTCTTCGTCCTGGGTAGTTTAGTCACAAAATCCATGGTGATGTCTTCCCATTTACCCATGGGTATAGGTAAAGGTTCCAAACTCCCATACGGTTTCTGATGTTGTGCCTTAAACCTCACACATGTTACGCACTCGGCCACATACTTCGCAACATCGAGCTTCATCGTCGGCCACCCGTAGTAGGGTTTTAGGTCCCTATACATTTTAGTGCTACCGGGATGAATCGAGTACATGGTCTTGTGTGCTTCTTCCATCAGAAGATCTCTTATTCCTCCCGTCTTAGGTACCCAAATTCGATCTTGGAATACCTTCAGTCCTCGACTGTTTGTACCAAACACTAACGTTCTTCCCAAACGTTCTTCCTTTCGGTCATTTTTCTCTAAAGCTTCTTCTTGAGCTTTCCTGATACTTTCCACAATCGTCGAGACGACTTCAATTCTTAACGCTCTTGGCCTTTTCCTTTCCAGATTGACTTTCCGACTGAGAGCATCAGCAACAATATTTGCTTTACCTGGGTGGTAAAGTATCTCACAGTCGTAGTCCTTGAGAAGTTCT
Source organism: Lactuca sativa (assembly GCF_002870075.4). NCBI lineage: Eukaryota > Viridiplantae > Streptophyta > Magnoliopsida > Asterales > Asteraceae > Lactuca > Lactuca sativa. Next base: position 6,612,605 of record NC_056629.2, read on the forward strand.
AGCCAGCGTCGTTGCCTCATGTTCAACTCCTTCTGATTAAAGAGATACTGGAGACTCTTATGATCAGTGAAGAGCTTGCACTTCGTGCCGTAGAGGTAATGCCTCCATATCTTTAAGGCAAAAACTACCGCTGCCAACTCCAGATCATGAGTGGGGTAGTTCTTTTCGTGCTCTTTCAATTGTCGAGATGCGTATGCTATCACCTTTTCTCTTTGGGTCAGAACACAACCCAACCCGACTCCAGAAGCGTCACTATAAACCGCGAAATCTTCGACTCCATCGGGTAGAGAAAGTATCGGCGCTTCATATAACTTCTTCTTTAGCTTCTCGAATGCCTCATCGTGTTTCTCACTCCACGTATACGTAGCTCCTTTATGAGTCAAAGCTGTTAATGGAGCAGCTATCGAAGAAAAGCCTTGGATAAATCGTCGATAATATCCGGCTAATCCTAGAAAGCTTCGAATCTCCGTGGGACTCTTTGGACGTTCCCACTTCATTACAGCCTCGATCTTTGCGGGGTCAACCATTATTCCCTCCTGGTTAACAACATGACCCAAGAATTGGACTTCCCGTATCCAAAAGTCGCATTTGGAGAACTTTGCAAAAAGCTTCTCCTTCTTCAACACTTCTAATACTTCCCGTAGATGCTTGCCATGCTCCTCTTGGCTTTTCTAGTAGATGAGAATGTCGTCGATGAACACTATCACGGATTTATCGAGGAATGGTTTACAAACCCTATTCATCAAATCCATGAATGTTGCGGGAGCATTGGTTAGCCTGAATGACATAACCAAGAACTCGTAGTGTCCATATCTCGTTCTGAATGCAGTCTTCTCAATATCCTGCTTTCTCACCTTTAGCTGATGATATCCTGACCTAAGATCGATCTTTGAGAAGTAGCTCGAACCTTGCAGCTGATCGAATAGGTCATCAATCCTCGGCAATGGATACTTGTTCTTCACCGTTGCCTTATTCAGCTCTCGGTAGTCTATACACATTCTCATACTTTCGTCCTTCTTCTTCACGAATAACACCGGAGCTCCCCAAGGTGATGAACTAGGTCGAATAAAATCGTTGTCCAACAGCTCCTGAAGTTGTGTCATGAGCTCCTTCATCTCCGTCGGTGCTAATCGGTAAGGTGCCTTTGCTATCGGTGTTGTTCCTGGTAACAAGTCTATACGAAACTCCACTTGCCTATCAGGTGGTAATCCGGGAAGATCTTCGGGAAAGACTTCCGGATAATCACACACAACCGGAATATTCTGCACCTCGTTCTTCTCCTTCTTGGCATCGATTACGAATGCCAAATATGATGCACATCCTTTGGACAAACATTTCCTGGCTTTCATCAGGGAGATGATTCCAGAATTCACTCTTCGTTTGTCCCCATACACCATAAATGATTCTTTTCCGGGTGGGTTTACCTTTACTATCTTCTTTCGGCATTGAATCTCAGCATCGTTGGCGCTAAGCCAATCCATACCCAAAACGATGTCGAAACCGTTTAACTCTATGGGTAATAGCTCTTCGTGGAATTCGTTTCCGTTTAGGTCAATGACGATGTTCCTAATACGATTACTAACAGGTACGAATTTGCCACTGGCAACTTCTACAATCAGGGCATTATCTAGTTTTTCTACAGGCAATGCTAATTTCCCACCAAATTTATGCGACACAAAGGAGTAGTTGGCTCCGGAATCAAATAGTATATTTGCAGGCAAACCATTTACAAGAAAGGTACCTGAAGCGACGTCTTCTGCCTCCTTTGCAGCCTCGAGCGTCATCTGGAAGGCTCTCGCCTTCGGCTTCGGTGGTATGTTGGGTCTTCCTGTCTCCTTCTTCTTCGGGCAGTCCTTCAAAATGTGCCCTTCTTCATTGCACCCATAACAGGCTTTCTGGTTGAGGGTGCATTCATTGGCGTAGTGCCCAGGCTTTCCGCACTTGTAACAAGTGACCCCTCCGTCACACTTCCCAGAGTGCTTCTTCTTGCACTTGTCACACCACTTCGCTTCTGATCCTCCTCCCCTCGAACCAGACTTCGAGAATCTACTCTTCTTGTTGGACTTCGAGGATCCATTGAACTTCCGTTTCTCACCAACCTCATCCCTCTCCAGACCTCTTTCCTTTTGTTGGGTCTCCACGTTCTTAGCTGCTCGAACAGCTGATTTCAGAGTGGTTGCCATCTTGACTGTTGGGCCAAAGTCAGCCGGCAGTCCGTTTGCGAATTTCTCAATTTTGGAAAGTTCGGTTGGCACTAGGTATGGAAACAACTTCATCTTTTCCGTAAATGCAGCAGCATAGTCATCGATGCTCATTCTCCCCTTCTTTAAATTTTGGAACTCATTGTTCAGATCAATCAGGTCTATCTCTGAACAGTACTGCGCCTTTAGTTGTTCCAAGAACTCATCCCATGACATTTTCAGAGCTTCTCCCTGTGGCATTGTATCTGCCAATAGCTTCCACCAGCTCAAGACTCCAGTTTTCAATTGTCTCACAGCGAAGACAGTCTTCTGCTTCTCGCTGCAGTCGCAGCTCTCAAATACCATCTCCATCTCGGAGATCCAGTCCATAATCTCAACAGGCTTTGGGCTTCCTGAGAGACTTGGTGGTTTCGCACCCAAGAAATTTTTGTACATCCGCCCATCCTTGTTGTTTCTCCCTTCTGGGCCATCCTTTTGCTCACCTTGAGTCCCTACTTGACTCACTTAGCGGCTATAGTTCCCTTCCTCAGATGGCTCGGGAACTGGCTCCGTCGGTTCAACATGTATGGTAGGTTCATCCCTATTTTTGTGGAGCATCCGTCTCATTTCTTCCCTTTGTTCAGCTAGCATAGCCTGAATCATGGCTTGAACTCCAGCCATGGTGACTGGCTCAGGTGCAACTTCTTCAACAACAGGTATTTGCTGAACCACTGGGGGTTGGTTCCTACCTCCATTTGCGTTCACGTTTCCGCTACGGGTCCTTGCCATCTTGATCTATACACCGAATAAGGTGAATTTAGATCTTTATTTAGGATAGACGTTTTAAATCGTCCTTATCACTCCGAAACGTTTACATGCTAGTTCTAATATCGTAGTCGTACGTTTAGAATCTTAAACACATAAGGTTTCCAGATCCGGTCGGCAACAGACCATAGATCCGAACAATTAACAGCATATTATGCACAAAGCATTTAGCATATAAAAGCATTTTAGGCACAATTCCTAAAATAAGCTAGTGCTCACACCTCACAATCATCGCTTAGCATTCTAAGTTTAAGTCTAGAAACCCTACAAATTCCTAGTTCGCTTAAACTAATGCTCTGATACCAACTGTGACATCCCCAAAATCACGGCCAGAAAAGACCGGTTTGTTTATGCTTTGTTTAAAAATCAGAGTTACATTTTAAATGAAAGTGTTGCGGAATTTGTCCCAAAACAAAAATATGATAAAGATTTATCAAAAGAATTTCCATAGAAATGTATTTCATTAAAAGACTCGGGATGTCATGTTCGTACAGATCAAAAGCATAAACAGTACAATATAAGCCTTACTACATTATTTCATATCTACAGGCCTATATCCGTAATCCCTCGTCCAAAACATCACACCTATGCTCATGCGCCACTACCTGTAATACATAAAACTGAGTGGGTCAGGCTTGGGAGCCTGGTGAGCACATAGGGTTTTCAACCCACAATAAATAAGTTTATTAATTTCATCGATCAACAATAACCCGATTACCCGTTCCCGTTATCCTCACTTTACGTCCCTAAACACCTATCATAAGGGACCTAGCCTAAGGATCATCATCGGGACGGACACTACTGCTAAGGGGATTCCTCAGCAATAAATGTCCTATAGGCAACCATGTGGGGGATGGAGTACACCGGTGAACATATCGTTCACAAACACCTACAGGTTGCGAGCCTGCTAATGTTCCACTGGACTGTCTAAAAGAGTCTGTGGTCGTCATCCATACTCCGCTAGATGACAGAATCAACAACATCAACATCGAGGCCTCTCATCATTTTATCACACATCACCTATTGCATCTACCCATGTTTTACCCCAACATTTTCGTAGATATAAAATACATATACAGTTTAAATCATTGAAAACATGTATAACAACGTTCATCTAGCATAGATAGCAAGTATTCAGATAATATGCACATATAACACGTAATTTATATAAAATACTTCATATCTATGTGTAAGTTGAAAGTAACTATGCACTCACTTGTTAAGGTGATGATTCCAAAATCGAGCAGCGCTTGCTTCTAACGATTCTATTTTCCTTCGACGAAACCTAGCATTATTATCGCTAAATTTTAGTCTAATATTTACCGTGACCAACTATTAGTCTTAGTATTATTATTATTATATAAGCGTTAAACAATATTTTCCAACCATTATGTACAGACAGGGGCCAGACATAAAACACCGGAGGGCAGGACCATTTTGGCATATAGCACTTCTGAAATCCAACAACCCTATGCGGCCCTTTAAACCAGATTCGCCGTACCTCGAGAAGTTAAAAAAATATTATAACGACACTTATATAAGTTATAATAATAGCTCAAATATTTATTATAAGTTCATAATAACAATACTAATTTTAAATATAAGCTATATTAAAATAAGGTAAGCATAACTTACTTACAATGGGGGTTTTAGCTAGGAGTCGGGCTCTGCAGGGGCAGAACTTCATCGCTGAATCTTTCTAAGAAAGATTCGTGCAGCGCTTCAGCGCTCACCTTACTATACTAAGCTACAGAAAGATAAGTCGAATCACGAGGGACCGAAATGCTCGGGGGATAAGGAGAGAAAGACTCTTGAATCAAGTGAATGGTGCAAGAAATATGAGAGCCCAAGGCTCTTATTTATACTAATTGAATTTTCAAAAACTACCCTCCATAATTACGTAATGACCTTTTAGTTATATAAACAACTAAACACCCCTCTATAATACTATTATAAATGGATTTAATGATATTTGTACTAAACTAATGTCGAAAGAACTCAACATTAGTCTTATAATAACCGCATCGTCGATACCTTTCTAATGATATATACATATGTATATATATGTGTACGTATACATGATTTATACTTTATTTTAATACGTAAATACGCTATTATAATTTGTAACTCGTTCATACGAACTCCGTTTTTGACGTTCTTTATATCCACGTGTAGGTGAAGACGTACTCTACAACTTTCGTTTAGACTCCGTCGGCTAATTTTGACTTTATTTTTAAAGTTATATTTTTAACAAGCCGGGACAGGATTGGTCTGTTTAAAATCTCATAACTTCTTCATACGAAGTCAGATTTGGGCGTTATTTTTATCGATGTTCTTAGTTTAACATATTCTACAACTTTCGTTTAGATCACTAAGGCTAAATCTCGCTCTATCGTAAATTCACTATTCACGCTTCCCGGTATCGTGCCGGTTCTGTCGTGAAATTTCGACGGGTCATAACTTCTTCGTTATAACTCGGATTTCGGCGTTCCTTATATGCACGGAAACCTTGAGACATATTCTACAACTTTATGTAGAGATATCGAGATTATCTCACACTTTAATTTTGACGCTCATTTTTATTCTTTATTAATTATACATTTATAATTAAATAATAAACACATATAATTCACATAATACTCAAATATTTCATCTTTATTACTTCAAAAAGAGTTACAAAAGTTGACCTAGACTATTACATTGATAAAAATGCTTAGCCCTGAAACCCGGACGTTACAAGTTTGACACAATGACTTAAGACTCCAAGCTTTAACATTATCTTTCAAAATTTCCCACCTCTTAGTAGAATTTGCAAAGATAGTATAAATGCGTTGAATGAATCCAAAAAAGTTCTTTCCTTTAACACACTTGTTAGCCATATCACATAATGTTAGATTAAGAGAATGGCAACCACAAGGAGTGTAAAATGCTCTAGGATTTATATCTAAAAATCTCTTTTGCACTCCTTGGTGTTTTCCTTTCATGTTTGCTCCATTATCATAACCTTGACCACACATATCATCAATTTCAAGACCAAGAGACTTTAACTCTTCAAGTGTAATATCAAATAGTCCTTTTCCAGAGGTATCATCAACATTCAAAAAACCTAAAAAGGACTCCTCAACAGTAACAAAATTATATGATAATGTTAAATACCTCACTATTATAGTCATCTGTTCATGGTGACTTGAATCGGGAGTACAATCAAGTATGATTGAATAGTACTTTGCTTCCTTTATCTTCTTGATAAGTTCTTTTTTAATTTCTTGAGCTAGCAAATATATTAGTTTGTTTTGGATAGCCCATCACTTGTGATCCGCCACACATGCTCTTTGATAACCGGGTCAAACTCTTCCAACATTTCAATGACACCTAAAATTTTTTCGTTACCTATTAAATACAATTAACAAATAAGAAGTGAAACCAGTCATAATAATTAACAAAAAGGTATTTGGTGGAATTAGAACAAAAAAATTGCAATTTATAGTTACCTTTTTAATACAACTTTTCATTGGATCCACGAAATGTTAAATTATGTTTAGCAAGAAACTTCACTACTGCAATGATTCTCAAAAGGACTTGTTTCCACTAATCTCTTTCTTTATTGAATTGCTCGTATTGAACTTTATCAATTGTTTCATTCAAGTTCAATCTTTTACACATATCAAACCACTTAATTATTCCTATTTATAAGATGATTCAATGAAATTTTGTGTTCTTTAACCCTAGTGGTAACATGGTGCCAATCTGCATAACCTTCATCATCCAATTTACCTTTTGAAATCCCTTTTCTAAACACTTTACAACAGAAACAAAATACTTTGTCTAGCTCTTTTGAATATACTAGTCATTCTCTATCACACTTTTCCAAATTTGGTAAAGTTCTTGTATATAAAGGTGCAGAAAATCGTCTACTAGATTTATCGTAGGGACCACACATAATGCTATTATCTCTTTTAGGGCCTTTCTGGACCAACATTTTAATCTCCTCAGAATTAAGTTTTTCCCACCTTCTTGGATCATATATATCATCAAGCTCTTTAACGGGCTCTTGCTCTTCTGCCTCTTCTACTTCTTTATGCTCTTACTCTTCAACATGCTCTTCAATATGCTCTTCAACATGCTCTTCAATGTGCTCTTCGACATGCACTTCAATAAGTTGTCTATGGATAAACTTATCTAGAGCACTGGCGTCAACCTTCTCTTTTCTTCATCTAGTTTTCTTTTTTTACGTTTTTGACTACCGGATGGTTGTTTAGACTTCATCTTTACAATTTTACAAACAATAAACATAATTTGATTCTTTAAACACTATGGTTTATGAATTCCAAATTTCCGATAAACAATTATACAATAAACATAATCTCATAATTTAATTTTTGTTTCTAATAATCTAATTCAAAATCATTCATTGATTTCATTCAACATTGTGAATCATTCAATCAGATTTCGATATGATAGTATGACATAATGACAATACGACATAGTGATAAACAATTAAAAATTCATGAATCACATTCAAGAATCTGAAAATTAAACAGTTTATCTAAACAATTACACAAGAATCTGAAAAATTGATAATACATTCAACTGATTCAAGTATGCAACTGAATTGAGAATTATAATTTACAAACTCCTAATCCTTAATTCCTTATTCCTCATTCCTTACTTTCTCATAATCTATTACATTAGCAAGACCAAGAATCAAGAATGAAGAATCATTGTCATTGATAAATTGATAACAGGAATAGGAATACAGGATAAATCAAGAATGGATAATTGTCTAATAATCTAATTTTCTAAGACTCTAATAGTGATCGACCCTCACCTAGAAAGTAAAAATTGTTGTATCGATATTCAATGGAGGATGGATGATGATTCGATGAATGATAATTGTTGATTGCTACATGTTGTGTGCCTGTGTCGATGTTGTTGACCTGATGGCTGATGCACTGCCCTTTCGTTTCCCTGCCCTGATTCCACAATTGTTGAAATCAACTTTTTTTAAGAAAGCAAGATGAATCGATGATTTATTGATTTAATGATCGATCGCTGCTGTCTTTGCTAATTCGCTTTAAGTTTGACATTGATTTTCGAATCTGAAATTCCAATGGTGTTGGATTGCTTGGGGCTGACGGATATACTATAAAAAAATTTTGGGCCCCTTAAAATTTTGGGCCATGTTCCATTGCCCATATGGCACATGCCTTAAACCGGGCCTGATTAAAAGTATTTTAGTAAAGGTACATTGGTAATAGAGTGCTTATATATTAGCTTTGATTGTATGAACCCGTATCTTTACTTTTGTTTCAATTTGAACCAGACTTTTTCAACTTGTGCGAATTGAATACATTTGAAATTTTGTAAGATGCAAGAATGTAATTGTCGTGAAGATTGATAGAGAGTTGGTTAATGGTGTAACACACAAAGTTTTGAAGACCAAGAAAGGGAAGAAAACCCTAAGTTTAGGGGTCGACTCGGCGAGTCCAAGGAGGGACTCGGCGAGTCCGGGCGGGATCCGGACCGAGGAGTAAGTGACCGACTCGGCGAGTCGGCCAAGGTGACTCGACGAGTCTGGTATGTGCGAGGAAAACCCTAATTCCGGGAGTTGTATCCTATATAAAGGGTGTTATGTCCCTCCCTCAGCCCCCATATCACTCTAGAGGACCTGTAAACCCTAGAATTCGTGTGAGCTTCCATTATTGAGAGAAATAGCTTTGGAGGAAGGAGACTTTGGAGAGGAAACTTGAAGATCAAGAAGGTTGCTTCAAGGGAGAGGTGTGTGCTCGAGATCTACTTCAGTTGTGTTCATCTTGGAGGTATTAAGCTGCCATTTTCCCTTCTTTGCATCTATATCTATTTTGCCATGAGATTTGGGGGTTTTTATGGTTGTTTGAGACCCAAATCGGGTTAGGGGCTTAGATATGTTGTTGCCACTTCAGATCTATGGTTGGGTTAGTCCATTATGTCATAAAGCATCAGGAGATGAGTAGTTGGTGAAGCTCTTGTGTCCTTAAACCAAACCCTAATGTGTTTTGAGCCTAGATCTCTTTAGTTATACGTAAAGTTTGCAACTTTACGTAGGGATGGAGTTTTGGAAGTATGGATCTATGGATTGGAGTCCCTGCATGACTCAAAAGCCCTCTGCATGTTGGGAGATCTGAATGGACTCGGCGAGTCCTTTGAGTGGACTCGGCGAGTACCATGAAGATGAGGAGGAACTCGATGAGTGGGATGAACAGCTCGTCGAGTCGGATGAAGATAGGCATGAACTCGGCGAGTTGGATGAACAACTCGGCGAGTTGGATGAAGATTTTCTTGTGCTCGGCGAGTCTGTTCTTAGACTCGGCAAGTTAGGTCGCGGAGTCCCAAACCCTTCGAGTTAAGACACGAGTCCGCGAGTCGAGCCAGGACTCAGTGAGTTGGATAGGACAGGAATCGGGAATCAGTAGACTCGGCGAGTCAGGGGCTGACTCGGCGAGTAGAGTCGCGAGTGGAAGGACTCTGGACTTATGAACTCGGCGAGTCAGTAGGGTGACTCGACGAGTAGGGTTGACCTGGAAGGTTGACTTTGACCAGGACTTTGACTTTGACCCGAGTTGACTTGGTTGTCTTTCGGGGGTCAGTTAGACTCAGTGTTGCTTTGATATTGATAGCTCGGGAAGCAAGTAGAGCAGGAGTTCAGTCAATGGTCGGGTAGCGGTCAAAGGGATTAGCAGCAGCAGTTCAGCAGTATCAGGTGAGTCTCCTCACTGTTTGTATGGGTCTAGGGCACCAATGCCGGCCCATTTAGAATATGCATGAAAGACCAGGGGGCGGCTCCTGACACACAGTATGTTACGTGGTATGGTAGGAAGACCCGGGGGTTAGCCCTAGGCAATATGTATGAAAGACCGGGAGGTGGCTCCTAGCGCATTGTATGCTATAGATATGAAAGACCAGGAGGTGGCTTCTGGCACACTGTATGCTGTTTAGCTAAGTAGAGTAGTATGTATGGTTGTCTTTGTGATACTTGCATAGAAGACCAGGGGGTGGCCCTTGGCACTTGTCTGTAAGACTAGGGGGTGGCCCTTGGCATTTGTCTGTAAGACCAGGGGGTGGCCCTTGGCACTTGTCTGTAAGACCTAGGGAGCGGCCCATGCTTGATCAGGAAGACCACGTGCAACCCGTGGCATAATGGCAAGACTATGTTTGGCACATAGCACCTCACTTGGTTATGGATAAGTCAGTTATGTATGGTTCTTGGCTATGAATGGTTTGTATGGTATGTGGTATCTGGGGAACTCACTAAGCTTCGTGCTTACGGGTTTCAGTTTTGGTTTCAGGTACTTCCGGTAGCGGATGATGGAGCTCGGGATGATCGCATGGCACACACCATAGATTAGTCAGCCTGGGAATGTTTTACTCTGATAATGAACATGTGTTTTGAAAACTAATACTCTGTTAATGTTTTGAAATGATGATTTTACCTTAAGTGATACTTTATTAAAAGAAATTTTTAGTCTTGAATTTTGGGACGTTACAAGTTAGTATCAGAGCCTTGGTTTGAGGGATTCGGGCATACTCTCGGGTGTGCCTGAACTCAAACTGAGGGGTCGGATAAAAAGTTTTCAAAAGTGAAAAGACAGTTTTGTAAAAAGAATTTTGAGAACGGAAAACAGTTTTAGAAAAGCAAAAAGAATTCAGAAAGAAAAGAACTTTGAAAAGAGAAAAGAGGTGTGGTGCATGCAATCAACCGAGCTCAAGTAAGTACCCCAAATTACCCATACAAGTTTATGTTATGCTTATCAGTTGATAGAACAACATGCTAGAATAGGACTAAGGATCTAGGGATGATGCCTTACGTGCCTGTTATTTGTGCTTTTGAGCTGCATAATAGTGCTGATTAGACAGTAGTAGGATAGCATGTTTAGGTTATGCCTGAGTTTTTGAGTTTGTGTTGCATGCTAGTTCAGATTCTTGCTATGTGGATATGATTGCTTGAGTATGTTATGGTTAGATTTTCCCCTTGTTCGAATGTTGCTTGCTTTGTGCATTGTGGGATTCTGAGTGATGGGAGTTAGCCATTAGGTGGATACGTCACGTCACATGTGATCAGGGTTGAATAATCTCAGAGTGCTGGATTTGGCCCTATTGCGCAGCTCTCGTCTGAGTCTAACCGTTGTAGGGACGAGTCTTTTACTTGAAGGATTATCTGAGCCTCGTCGCATGTGATGGTATCCAGGTGGTGGCTAATTGGCATCGCAAGGAAGCCTTCAGCAGCTGAGGACTGGTTTGAGTTGAGTCAGAGGTTTCCCTAGGGTCAGCCTAGGATGAGGTAGTGCTGGAAGCAGAAATGGTAGAAAGGGACCTGGTGGAGTCGAAGCAGTTCCTGAGGAAAGTACGGATAGATGTGGAAGGTAGTATGGGCCCGTACTACTGAAAGCAGAGGATCTGTACTCGATTCGGGAAAGGCCGAGACAAGACCGGGAACCTGGCAGGGTATGTTTGGTCTCGCATCAGTGATGAGTATTCTGATAGTGGTTGTGGTATATTTTCAGCATGGTGACATTGCGAGAGAGACCAACAGGCGGATCAGGCGCCGGAGAGGGATCAGGCTCGGGTTCAGGGGCCGAGCAGCTCGAGGAGCAAATGAGAGAGTTGATATCAGATGAGGTTACGCGCAGTATTCTAGCTCAGACTCCTGTGATCTTTGGCACGGTCAAGGAGGGTATACTGGAGATTTTGGATGAGAGGTTGGGAGCTTTCCGTACTGAGATGATGGCATTGATGGGAGCGCGTACCATGACATTTCGAGAGTTCAGAGCCTGCGGGGGACCAGATTATCATGGGGCTAGGGACCCCATTGCTAGCAGCAGATGGTTGGCTGATGTTGCCAACGCTTTTCGTACCAGCAAGTGTCCCGAGGGGGACAAGGTTAGACTCGCCTCCTGTCTTCTGAAGGACAGAGCGAGGGATTGGTGGGAAGAGATTGGTCATGCTCTGGGAGATGATGCCGCGTTGGACGCGATGACTTGGAGCGATTTCTCGGCCAGGTTCAGGGCGGAGTTTTCGCCAATGATTGAGGTGCAGCAGCTGGCACGAGAGTTTCAGGATTTGACGCAGACTACTGAGACTATGGCGGAGATCACCGCCAAGTTCAGGGAGAGGGATCTTCTTGTACTGCAGTATGTCGCGGATGAGGAAATGAAGAAGGCTCGGTACCATGAGATGTTGAGAGCCGACATCAGGGAGTTCGTGAGCAGGTCCGACTGTAAGACGCTGGAAGATATGATTGCTAGGGCTCGAGAGAGGGAGATTGATCTCGAGATGGAGAAGAAGAGGAAACCGGAGGCGGTTTCGGGTTCAGGAGGTTCGGGCAAAATGCCCAAGGTTTCAGATCACAGATCCAGGATTCGGCCGAGCCGAAGTCAGTGCAGCACGTGCGGGAAACCGCACGAGGGAGTGTGTCGTTCCAGGGGTTCCGGCTGCTACAAGTGTGGCAGTGATGGTCACGTCAGCAGGGACTGCTTACAGGGGGCAAGCCCATTATGTTTTCACTGCAATCAGGTGGGCCACAAGAGGGCCGACTGCCCGATGATGAGGGGAGGAGCAGGGAGTGCGCCTGCCCCAGTGACTATGAGGATTACGGATGGGCGAGAGGGTAGTGCCATGCAGTGACAGGTGCGGAGGATCCGGAGTACAGGAAGGAATGTTGCAGGTACGTATCTATGGCTATTTTCATTCCTATATGAATTATGGAAGTTTTTGCCCTGGAATCAGGCGATTTTATGTATGATTTGTCTCTCTGTTTGTATTTAGATTGTATTTTGGAATTGTCATATGCCAATTGCATACCAGGAGCTATTAGTAGCTAGTGTAGGTCATCTTTCACTTCGGGTTCGAAGTGTTCAGTATCATCTCGGGTACGGTTGAAAATGATTCGGGAAGTGGTTAGCCACCATCATCGGGATTTGATGGTTCTAATCTGGGCGTTCGGGATGGCTTTCGGAAGCATCAAGGAAAGTGGCTTATCACCAAGGAGTCTGTCCCCGCTCCGTAACCCGCAGGGTTTTGAATAATCAAACTCAGACCCTTATCCACCGAATCAGCAGATATCCAAACCCGTCCCGTAACCCGTAGGTTTTTTGAATAATAAAACACATTTTACTTAAATCATAAAATCTCATTTATTAAATAAAACTAAGTTTTGATTTAGAAAACACGTTATGTAGGACTTTCTATTGGAATTAAAATCATTATTTTAGTTACTTCCGATTGGTTTTTGACTCTCGATTGCATTGATAGAGAATAGAAATTACAAACTTTCTTCCGGTTGAATGAATAACCTTATTGATTTATAAATGAAATTGGTGATTACATGATGAAATATAAAATGAAATGAAATCATGAATCTTGGGAGAAGAGTAGAAGACTGGAAGTCTAGAAGTTGAGTCCTTGACTCCTATGTAAAAATAATTTAGTCTTTGGCATTTTCTCTTTGGATTTCTGATTGAAATTTAATGTAAACTTTAGGCAATATAAAATATAAATTTATATTTCTAAAATTTATATGGGGCGGGTTATATACGGAGCGGATCGATGCTGATCCATACCCGACCCTTTTAATAAAAGGGTTAGCGGGTACGGGTCGTTAACGGGTAAACGGATCAAAAACTATGCTCCAAACCCATTTAATTGTTAAGGGTTTGGATCGGATCATGGTCAAAACCCGCTCCATTGCCAGACCTACTTTTGTGACATTAGTGACATTGCCTTAAGTTTTTCGTACCTCATTTTTTATAGCAAAACCATTAATACTTAAAAAAAGTTAAAAATGACATTATGGTTTGTAATCTTAAATATTACTAAAAGAGAAACCTTATGACATCATCTTAAATAATCTGGACCATTGATTGTATTTCAATCTTATTTTTTCCACATTTAGATCAAATTGCTGACATCATCTTCCCTATATGGAATGTATTTAATTCCAATAAATGTTTTCAAATCAACTTACATTCGTTGAAATGGAATGTATTTAATTCCAATAAAAGATTTCCATATTTTACATATTGAATTTTCAATTATGAAGATTTTAATATGGTCAATTTTAAAAACATATTACTAACAAATCATTTCATTCAAGGCCTTAATATCAACCATTAATATAAATCTGTTTATATTAGTAAACCATTAATATAAATTTTTTTTATTAGGAAATCATTAATACCGAAAAATCATATTCAAATTATCACATACATATACGATTCATCATTGAATCCGCGACTCACATTTATTTTCAATCGTTTCTTTTCTTCAAACTTTCTCCTACAACATCGTTAATATTGTTTATAACTTCCATCATCATTCTCTGCTATAAACATTCGCTCTTGTGCGCTAGAAGGTCAGTACCTTCTTTCGTTTTTTATATTTTTTTGATTATTTTTTGTTCCTATATCAAATGTATGTATTCATATATTTCGATTTTCTTTGTCACAAATTACATGAAATTAGTTAACTACTTTTCTGAAACTTTTCAAATAAACATGAAAAGATATTATGTACCTTTAACAAAACAAAAATTAACTATCTTGGGAACTGACATTAATTACGAAAATGTTACTTTTATATATTAGAGATGATTATGATTTTTTTTTTTAATTTTTATGTCATAAGAATCCGGTTAATTTTGGCATGATTTTAAAATATCATTGAAATTATTATGTTTTTGTATATCATATCAACCTACTTTTTTATCTTTGTATAGTAACAATAAAAATTATTAATTTACACAACAAATATAGATATTTCAAATTTTGTAATATTATTATACCTTACAAAATACAACTCCCTCCAAAATAAATTTTCGCCAATAATTTCATCCGTAATTTCAACAAATTTAAATTTGTATTTTCTTTATATAATTTTTTTAATGATCCTGATTTTTTTTCTCCAAAAGTATATTAAACATTTACGTCTTAGGTCGAATTAATAAATGGATAGGGCCCCGCGGCTTCAATTAATTTCATTTTGATTATAGGGAAAGAAAAAGCAACGAGCTTCCGTTCTTAATTTGAATGATTACCCGATCTAATTAGACGTTAAAAAAATATTAGTGCCCAATACGGGAAGGCTTTCTCCCAGGAAGGAATGTATTCTTGATTTTTTAATGAATCCTAAATATTACCATTCTCCATTCCATAATGGAGATGTGTGTGTATAAGAAACAGTATATTGATAAAAAATTTTCAAAATCAAAAGAGCGATTGGGTTGAAAAAAAAGTAAAGGATTTCTAATTGACACCAACGAGTAAAATCTCCTTGTGCTTCAGGACCCCATAGTAATAACAAAGAATGTGCTAAACTATTCGCAGGAGTAGAAACTGCGGCAGTTAAGAAATTGCAGCCTTCCAAATAGGAACTGGCCAATCCATGGGTATACCATGAAGTTACAAAGATAATGCTGCCCTATTATAATTATTATTTTCCAAAAGTATATCTGTTTAATGAGGAATTTGATATAATAAAGGAAGTGAATGTTAATTAAAATGAGATATATATTCCATAATTATTACATGAGTTTATTAAAAAAAATTAATATCAAGGTGTAAACATTAAACATTTTTAAAGCGAAATTTCAGAATACATACAAACGATGATGTTGTACAATGAAATATAAAATTGAATAGACTGAAAAAAAACACCATTAAAGCAGTCAATATTGAAAGTAACATAGTTATGAAAAATTATAAAGTAAGATAAAAATTATAAGATATTATGAGATTTGTAAAAAGTACATTTAGTAAATGCGTTACGGTTATTAGTATAAGACCATTAAGATTAGTGAAAATACAATATGTAAACTAAATTATCACAATAGTAATGAAATGTCATTATTTGATATTTCATATAATTGAAAGACATATATCAAATTACATTGATGATATACTAAAATTATTCAAAGTTGTGCCAAAACTAATGCAAAGTTCTTGCGAACACCAAATAAATAAGAACAAACATAAAAGCTAACATTTATATTTGTAATCAATTTAAAATAAACCAATCATGATTTAAAAAAGAATCTCCATTCATGATATACTAAAATTAAATCTATATAACATTTAACATTTTATAAATTATATTACATAACTTTATTTGAATAAATGAAATAGTTGTCAATATTTAATGCAATAGAAAAAACGGTATATTGGTTATCAATATATATTTAAATTAGGTAACATTATTATGTAAGGAACGTATAATTAAAATACTTATAAATATATAAATATCATAACTATATGAGACGAGGAAAATCGTTCAACTAATAAAACAAAAAATGATATCTATAAAGAGATCTTTCAATGATTATATATATTTATCGTTTTCAATGTATTTTCTACACATTTTAATAATACCAATAACCATATATTTTTTTTATAATCATTATACAATATCTATAAATGATTATATGTTTTTTTATACGTTTTCCGGGTTTAACGCGGACTATAATCTAGTAATGAACGATACCATATAAATATAAAAATACAAATGCAAAAATAACTAGTTTACTTGATAGTTCTGAAACCATCCATTCTTATAAAAATTATTATCTTTTACAATTTTACGAAGACGATAATATATCTAAGAAACTAAATAAATACTATGACACTATAGCTTTTGACAAGATATAGATAAATTTCATATTTAGTCGATCACGTTATATCTTTTACTATTTACATATAGAATGATTTTTATTACACAAATCAGAAAATACATTTCAAGTTGTTACCAAAATACGTAAGCAAATTGATAATGATTTTTTACACAAATTAGATAAAGTTTTTATGGTTGCTATTTGGGATAGAAATCCACCAAAGAATTTATATGGTGATTGTTATACTCAACATTATCCTTTTCTAGCAAATGCCTCCTTTGGCGACAATTGGTTTAAAAATAATAATTTCAACTGATTTATTTATTAATTTGTAGACGTGTATTATATTTTATCTATAATGATTTATATACGTAAGAATGTAAGAACGTAAGATCAAAAAATAATCTATTTAAGTGGGTCAAACAAATTTAGAAACACTTACAAATGTAGGGATGTGTATGGAGCGGTTTGGTTCGGTTACTGGTCAAAACCGAACCATAATCATTACAATTGGTTAATGTATTTCGATAACCATTGGGTAGCGGTTAATATTGGTTATCGTTAATGGTTTTAGTCTTGTTATGGTTAATGGTTAATATCGCTTAACCAAAATGGTCCAAGATAACATAAAAATAAAAATATTTTTCTATAAAAATTGAAAACGCAAAGTGTACGTTGTAAAAAGTGGATGATGTGTATGTATAATTGTATTGATAGAACATACTATATATTTCATACTATATTATATTAAACCATCATTAATATTATTGGTTCGGTTCGGTTTATAATGGTTCGTTTTTTTATTATAACCATAACCGAACCATATGTATTTGGTTAATCAAAATTAGAAACCGAGTCATATCTTTTAGTAATGGTTCGATTAAAATCATAGGCGGATCCAAGGGGATCCCGGGGTAGCCCGGGATACCCGTCAAATTTTTTTCGGTTGTGTAATTTTTGTTTACGAATTCTTCAATTTTTTTCGGTATAATGTATATATATGTATCCCTTTAATTATAAACACAAACAAATAGTAGAGCTACTAATTTAAGGAATTGCCTTATTAAAATAAAGCTCTCAGGTATTCTATCCCACATCGCCAAACATATGTAAACTCAACCATTTTTGTCTATTATATAAGTCTGTTATCCTCATATTTCATTTGATATCTACTTTGAATCCCACATCGATTCAAGCATAAAAATATACTTCAACTTCATGTTTATATAACAAGACTTGAGGTTAGCTAAGAATTCGATTAAAGTTTGGGTTTAAAACTTAAATTGAACCGGGGAAGCCCAAGTACACCGGAAAATTTTTTGGGTTATCCTAAAAATAAAATTGTGATACCCCTTTACTTTGATCTTGGTTTCGTCACTGATTAAAATGGTTTGGTTATATCGGTTAATTTGGTTATGGTTTGTTTTTTCGGTTAATATGCTCACCCTTATAAAAATGTATGCAATCCTTTTAAATTATCTTAGCCAAAAAGTTATCGTTAAAGTATGAATTGGAATTTGACAGTCTGAATAGATAAGCCGACACGAAACAAAGCGGAAAAACTTGAGTTGCGAAATTAACATGATATATGTTTGACGAAGGCCGAGGGTCGTTAAGACCAAAGTTGTATACGATAGTTGTTAAGATTTTCGGTTATACATATTCGTAGTTAAGGTTTCCAATTTATTAAGGGAAACAATTGAATAATACAAGATGCCTCTAGTTCATACTTGTGGACGTAGGTCAAATCTCTTTAACCAAACCATGCAAATTCTTATGTAGTGTTTTCTTGCTTTTCTTTGATTTCGCATAACAATTATTTTGTCATTGTAACGTAGTTTTTTTTATAACAATTTATATTTAAACTTAAATATTTAGTATTATACAAAAAGTGTTTTAGAACCAAACCATTTCGGTCTGTACAAAAAACTTAAACATTTCGACTTGTTATTCAACCGGCTTTTTTGCAACATCCAGAATAAAAAAACAAATGATGCATAATACTAACATACAAGTTAGTGTTATGTAATATATTGGTTAGCGGTGTGATTTTATAATGATTTTCTTTGAAGATTTTAACGATTATATGCCAGAGTAGTTTCCTCATTGAAAATAGGTTATAATATATATATATATATATATATATATATATATATATATATATATATATATATATATATATATATATATATATATATATATATATATATATATATATATATATATAGGTTCAGGTTCATTTGAGACCATTCTAATTTTGTGAGACCTGAGACCAAATCTAAAAATAATTTTAAAATGCAAAATAAATGGAAAAATCCAAAAATTCTTTTTTTAAATGTTATTTTCGGAACTTGAATTAACTAAAAAAAATAAAAAAAAAAAAAAAAATTCCGTTTTTTTTTTTGAAAAATACGTGAAATATTCTAAATAGAATATTTCACTGACATATTCTAAAAAATAATTTTAAAATGCAAAATAAATGGAAAAATCTAAAAATTCTTTTTTTAAATATTATTTTCGGAACTTGAATTAACTAAAAATAATAAAAAAAATTAAAAAAAATTAAAAAAAAATTCTATTTTTTTTGAAAAATACGTGAAATATTCTAAATAGAATATTACACTGTACATATTCTAAAAATAATTTTAAAATGCAAAATAAATGGAAAAATCAAAAAATTCTTTTTTTAAATATTATTTTCGGAACATGAATTAACTAAAAATAATAAAAAAATAATAAAAAAAAATTAAAAAAAATAAACAAATGTGTCTCACGGTCTCACAAAATATAAGTGGTCTCAAATGAACCTAACCCTATATATATATATATATATATATATATATATATATATATATATATATATATATATATATATATATATATATATATTGATGAATACATATCTAATGGGCCTACACACAAACTATAATAATGGGCTATACATGAATACAAACGTGTATACTAACACACCCCCCTCCCGACGCAGTTTCAACAAGAATATAGATATTTAAACTGGAACGAAAGTATGAGAAAAGTGATGAAGGAAGTCCTTTGGTGAAGCTGTTGCTATATTGAGAAAACGATGGTACATACATGAATTTGGCCCCTGGCAACTTGGTCGCAGACAAAATGAAGTGTCGATCTCTATGTGTTTTGTTCGTTGATGATTAATCAGATTAGCAGACATGTACACAACATTGATGTTTCCACAGTAAATGATTGTCGCTTTGGTTGTTGGGAAACATAGCTCTAAAAGAAGATTACAAATCCAGCTTGTTTCTACGACTGAATTGGCTACGTCTTGATATTTGGCCTCTGCATTGGAACGAGAGAGAACACCTTGGCGTTTGGAGGACCAAGAGATGAGGTTATCACCGAGGAAGACACAATACCCGGATGTGGAGCGACAAGTGGTGGGGCATCCCCTCAGTTTGTGTCAGAGTAGGCAACAAGGTTAGCAGTGGGGGATATGTGAATTTGAAGACCATGATCAATAGTGCCCCTGGTGTACCGAAGAATACGCTTAAGAGCATGAAGGTGTTGCTTTCGAGGGCCATGTATATGAAGACATATATGTTGGACTGCAAATGTAATTTTTGGTCTAGTAAAGGTCAGATACTGAAGAGCACTAGCAAGACTGTGATATAGAGTGGGATCCGCTACAGTAGGTCCTGATGAATGAAGTTTTTGAAGAGGTTCAGCAGGAGTGTGACATGGATTACAATTCAATATTTTTGCTCGTTCCAAGATGTCAATGGCGTACTTTCTTTGAAAGAGAAAGAGACACATGTCTGATCGAATTGTAAATATACCAAGAAAGTAGTTAAGTGGCCCAAGATTAGTCATGGAGAATTCGTGACTGAGATGACTAATAATTTGTTGAAGAAGTGGTGTGGTAAAAGCTGTCCGAATGATGTCATCTACATATAAAAGTAGATATGTTGTAGCTGATGCAGTTTGGATGATCAAGAGAGGGATCTATACGAATTTGCTGAAAACCGGTGTTGGTGGCATGTTGGGCAAAGCGATCATTCCATGCCCCGTGGGCTTGTTTGAGACCATACAGAGATTTATGAAGTAAGCACACATGATCAGGTCGAGATGGGTCACAAAAACCAGAAGGTTGATACATGTAGACCGTTTGCTTAAGATAACCATGAAGGAAGGTGTTCTTTACATCAAGCTGGTGAATGGTCTATTTACAGGAAATAACCAGTCTAAGAACAATCTGAATTTTTTCCGAATTAACAACCATGTTGAATGTCTCATCACAATCCACTATTGGTAGCAGGCTATGTCCATTTTCTACAAGTCTAGCTTTGTAACGAGAAAGAATACCATTTGCATGAAAATTGTGACGATAAAGCCACATAGACCGAATAATATTGACCCCTTAAGGCCGTGGTACAAGCTGCTAAGTATCGTTAGTGTTAAGAGTATTAAATTCATTATTCATGGCTTTTTGCCAATTAGGGTCCTATAAAAGCCTGTAAGTGAGACCGGGGGCTGGGGGAGATAACCGATGTATGGAGATTAAGGCGTTGAACGGGTTTATGAATTCCGTTTTTAGCACAAGTGTTTATGTAATGAGTAAGTGGAGGAATAACAGGTTCGTAAGTATAACATCCAAATTTCCAAACCAAAATTTTCGTTTTAAATTCATATAAAAACATTAATCGTAATAACCATCTCAAGAAATTCACCAATTTCAAATATAGATCGTCATCAAAATATTAGAGTTCCCTAAAATATTCAGATAATAAACCGCACGTGAATGTGTATAATCAAGCATTCTCCTTCTCGTGATCCTCAAAAGTACATGAAACACATTTAATCAACAACATTAAGCACGGAACTTAGTGGGTTCCCCAAAATACCACATATAACACAACACAAAATAAACAGTTATGGGTTATCAGCAACCCTGGAGACTACCCGAAGTCTCAGTGGGCAAACAACACGCCTTGTGGGTTATCATAAATCATGGAGACTACCCGAAGTCTCAACACACACACAATAACACATATCATAGTAATAACACATAGACCCAGATAGTTATCACATACATAACTATATTCTACCATACATGTAAGAATAGTGAGGAGAGTCACCTTGCATAGATGACTGACAAAACTCACACCCGAACTGTCAGAACTAGACTCCACTTAATAATTACACTAATTTACCCTAATTAATAATTAAGGTAATTGTGCATACTCCACTAATCCCAAACCAAGTATAATCCATATTTAAGGCAAAATGCCATTTTACCCTAATCAACCCATGGTCATATGCGCGGAATACACAACTCTACGTTGGGCGTAAAGCACTTGGTTGGGAAGGAATGGGCTCACAACTGGCTACACTGGCCCTAGTCAGGAGTACGCTTGTCATATGCGACTGATCCCAAAACTTCATTTTTAAGGTCTTAATCGTTAAGATACTTACTCCAACTTCATATCCAATCCTAAAAAGACGTCCTAATCCATAAAGTCTCTGACTTTATGCCTTTGCATGGCTAAAGAGAGCTTAATCCCAAAACCCAAACATTTCACTTCACTAAAATCTCTATAACGCGTGCATGGTAGAAAGGAAAGGACCAAGCTAACATTTTTATGACTCTAAGAACCCTATAATGTCTGAAAGGACAAATCATATGCTATGGAGTATTCCATACTCACAAAGGTCAAGATTTTGGGAAAAATGAACTTAAATCCAAGTCTAAACAAGATCTATCAAAACAATCTCCAAGGTTTGAACTTTATACCTTCAAAATGTGAACATAGAGATGTAGATTCTGGATCCAAAGACTTGAATACACCACCACTTCTTGAATGACCTTCCTTCACCACCAAGAACACTCAAGGATCACTCTCAAGTTTCAAATCTCAGTAACAAGGGCTAGGGTTTCAACTTTATGGTTTAGAGGGATGGAGGTTGGTCATGAGAAGGTCCAAGAGGGATTAAGATGCTTAAATATGTGTCACAACCCAACGAATTAGGGTTTAGGGAATGCACGAGTACGCCCGACGTACTCTACTTTTGACCCACCACAAGCCTGCTGACTTACGCCTGACGTACAACCTTGTACGCCCATCATAAAGATGTCATTTGCAACAGTTTTATAACATAAAGAACTAGAATGAGAAATACATGATATCGGGTGTTACAATGAGGAACCGTGTTAGAGGAGGGAGATGAGGATGAGGGAGAGACCATAGATTGGTCAAAAGGAGATGAAGATGAAGAGGGATAAGAGCTGGATGGAGTACGTGTGGTGGAGATGAGTTTTTGATACGGTTGGAGGTAATCATTAAATTTGAATGATGATGATGATGTGGGAATGGTGTCAAGAAAATCATAAGATGGTGGTGCGTTGGGTGTGACAGATTTGAAAGAAAATATGGTTTCATAAAAAATGACGTGAAGGGATATAATGATTTTGCGAGAGGATATATCAATACATCGATAGTCATGGTTATTGGAGGGGTAACCAAGTAAAACACAAGGAGATGAGCGAGGAGATAGTTTATGTAGGGTAGTGAGACGAGGGTAACACAAAGAGCCAAACACACGGAGGTGAGTATATGTGGGGTGAGTTTGGAAGAGGCGGAAGTGGGTTTTGTCATTTTGAATTGAGGTAGATGGGAGGATGTTTGGCAAATGGATGGGCATATGAAGAGCTTCCACCCAATAGGTAAGAGGCATATGAGCTTGGAATATTAAGGAACAAATAGAGTTACTGATTGTGTGTAACATTCGTTCGGATTTACCATTTTGTTAAGAGGTGTGGGGGCATGAGAAATGGAATTGAATGCCTTGATTTGAAAAATGATCAATGAATTGCTTGTTATCAAATTCACTGCCACTATCACAATGGAATGTTGTTATGCTTTTACCAAATTGTTTTTTGATATATTTTGAGAATAAAAGAAATTTAGCAAACACATCGGATTTTTGTTTGAGTGGGTAGACCCAAGGATAATGAGAGTAGTGGTTAAGAAATATAACATAGTAACAAAAACCACTAATGCTAGCAATAGGTGATATCCATACATCCGAGTGAACAATATCAAACATGTTGGAAATAATATTTTTTGACACATCAAATAGAAGTTTAACATGTTTTCCAAGTTGACATGAGTGACAAGTACCATCAAATATTGTCTTATTACAAGAAATAAATTTATTTGAAATTAAAGATTATAAATCTTTATTGTCGGGATGACCAAGACGTTGGTGCCAAAAAGAGCGGCTTGCAGAAACGTGGACTTGAGGTGTGGAAGGAAGAATCGGGTAGAGTGGGTCGTCACTATCACATCAGATTAAGGGTTGCTTGGTCCCGTAATCCTTGACAGTAAAACCAAATTCATCAAATTCAATAGTTGATTTGTTTTGACGAGTGGATTTACAAACCAAAATAAGATTTTTAATGATGTTGGGTGTAATAAGAATATTATGAAGGTGTAGTGGGCGAGGAGAGTTATGTAAAGGAAAGGATGAATGTTCGGTCTTAGTTACAGAAATAGGCGACCCGTTACCGACTAAAACTGAATGATAATTGCCATTATGACTAAGAGTTTCAAGTATACCTTTATTTGCATGCACAAAATCGGTAGCTCCCGTGTTTATTATCCATTCGTTTGTTGGGCCGTGAAGTGACAATGATGAAACATTTGCGGGATGGAGGTGGGTTGTTGATTTCTGAACCATACCCAAGGAGGGGGAACATTTTATGTGATTTTTCAGACTTGTTGAATTTTCTAAATTCCTCGAAATATGTCCTAAAAAAGTTGTTTGGCCTATTGAATAATGTTGAGGAGGTGGGCCAAGAAGCCCTTGCTGTTGGCATTGATTTCTGTTGGGCCAGGAGAGCCAATGAGGACGCTGGACCATTGTTGTTGGAATGGAGTCGGAAAGAAGATCCATCCATATGGCTGGTCTGATTGAGACACAGAAAGAGCAGGCATGGGAGGTTGTTGTCGCTGTTCGCTGTTGTTGTTGCCATGATTTCGCTGCTGTTGGCGGTCCTTTTGGGGCTGCTAGTGGCAGTCATTCTGGGTATTATTATGGCGCTAATCTGAAGCCAAGGTGGTATGAAGAATCACAGGTGGTGAAGAGTTTTCGAAATGTGATGCAGTGGTCATGTTTCGTGGGTGATTGAGATGAGTTTCTTCCAAAGCAAGAATGGAACAAGTTTAAGAAAACGTGGGAAATGGGATGCGATGGTGGAGCATAATAACAGTGTTGTAAAACCGAGAGGAGAGGTCAGTGGTGTTGTGAATCACTAGATGTTTGTCGGATATTTTGGAGGTAGCATCAAAATTTTCAAGTAAGTCGGCGATGGTTTGAATCTTGGAACAATAAGCATACACCGATAAATCACCCACAAAGACAGATCAAATTTCACTTTTAATTTGCATGATACAGGAGTCTTTATTATCTTGAAAGAGCTTTTCAATTTTCAACCATATTTGACAAGCCAAAACATTAGGTTTGATGATTGTGTTGACAAGATTTTAAGACATTGTCAAATAGAGTCATGTACGAAGCACCACATCTACCTTCTTCCATTTAGCTTATGTGGGTTTGGGAGTTGGATTGTCATAGGTTGCATCGATATGATTAAGTCCATCATATGCATCACATTGAGTAGAGAAGAATTCACTCCATGTATCATAATTGTGCCGATTAAGATCAAGGAGAATTAGTATGTGAGCTTTGATATTGGTGATAACCAAGACTTTGTGTGGGAGAGGATTGACATGATTTTCGCTTACCATTGCTGATGAAGAGGAGCGGCCGCTGGTAGGGTTACGAGTTGCCAATGGAGAAGATGAGGTGGCAAAGGAAAGAGAGAAAAGAAAGGGTAGTGTTTTGGAAAGTTTGGATATGGTCTTTGATACCATATTATGCCAAAATACTATCCTCATCGAAAATATGTTACAATGTATGAATATATATTGATGAATACATATCTACTAGGCATATACACAAACTATAATAATGGGCTATACATGAATACAAACGTCTATACTAACAGATTATAATACCCATGTTATCAAATTGCTCTTGAAAAAGAGGAACGATTACAACGGAATGACCATAATAGAGTTTATCAACCACGACATACTCAATTAAAAATTATATTTTGATTTCTAAACACAAACCAAATAAACGAATAATATAAAATCAATTCTTTGGGTGTCTCCTTTCTCCGATTATGAGCACGAAAAAAAAGTCTTATTCCTAAAGTTTCATAATACCCATCACATAGTCATTATGATAGCCTCCAACACCAAACACTTACAACTTGAAGGTTGAAGGGTATCAATCCAAGTGGTAACAACCTCCACCCAAATTGAATTTTGAATTTGAAGATCACACCATCTCCCAATCCAAGACCAATGATCAGTTCAACTTCACAAGCGATAAAAACATGAGTTATATCTTCTGGATATTCTATACATAAAGTTTAAAGTCTTGAAGGAACATCAATATCCTAACGAATTAAGTTGTCACTCATTGGTTATCTATTCAACTGATATCTCCAATAGAAAATATTCCTTATTCTAGGCAAGAAACTGTCTCGCCTAGTAACAATGACACCGTGTGGCAGCAAAGCATCATCAAGGGATTTCCTCACTTCATTGATCATGAAAGTATCAAAATTTCCAAAATTCTATATCCATAAAGGATGAAAATAATCAATCAAAGGCATCAATTCTATTTTCTACCATTTGAACTTTTTTAACTCCACCCATAATACCCGACCGTAATAAAATTACTAACCATTTAAACATCCGTAGGTTGATAATATAATTAATTGATTATACTATCACAATAAAATTATTAACCAAAACACAAATTACGACTTAAATGGACCCCGAAATATTAAACCTCAAAATATAGACCTAAGTAAAATCATTATTTCCAAAATGAGGCTTATTTTTCATTTTGTATTCTATAATGAAAGAATTGTAATAGGATTTGATTTAGTATTTTATATTTGAAAATACAAAACCAAATGAATAGTCTATATGTGAGGTTTAAATATTTTTTTAAAGAAAACATTAAATATCAAAGTGTAAACATTAAGTATTTTTTAAAATAAAATTTATATATATATATATATATATATATATATATATATATATATATATATATATATATATATATATATATATATATATATATATATATATATAACTCCCGGGTTTCAGGTCTAAGCATATTTGTCAATATAATAGTCTAGGTCAATTATTGTAACTCTTTTTGAGGTAATAAAGATGAAATATTTGAGTATTATGTGTATTTATGTGCTTATAATTTAATTATAAATGTATAATTAATAAAGAATAAAAATAAACATCAAAATTAAAGTGTGAGATAAGCCCGATATCTCTACATAAAGTTGTAGAATATGTCTCAAGGTTTCCGTACATATAAAGAACGCCGAAATCCGAGTTATAACGAAGAAGTTATGGCCCGTCGAAGTTTTACGGCAAAACCGGCACGACACCGGGAAGCGTAAATAGTGAATTTACGATAGAGCAAGATTTAGCCTTAGCAATCTAAATGAAAGTTTTAGGATACGTTAAACTAAGAGAGTCGATAAAAAGAACGCCCAAATCTGACTTCGTATGAGGAAGTTATGATTTTTCGAAGTTTCGGCTTAGCAGTGTACAGCCCGAAACTCGAATTTTAGTTCGAGCAGTTTTTGGCTTACGCGACCTAAATGAGAGTTGAAGATCTCATTAATAGGAACTCAACGGTAAAAAGACAGACGAAAATGGAGTCCGTATGAAGGAGTTACGAATTCTTCGCGGTCATTTAGCAGTCTAATCTCCTCCTACTGTTAAATTTAAGATCGGTCAAGAATTAGCCGACAGAGTCTAAATGAAAGTTGTAGATCTTGTTTTTACCTACGCGTGGAAAAAAAGAACGTCAGAAACGGAGCTCTTATGCGAGAGTTATGATTTTTCTAAGTCGGGAGGCTGCTGTGCGAAATCGGGTGACATGGCGCAATCCTGGCCGTTGCTTCCTCCCCAAGGCTAGCCACCAGATGGTGACACCTGGCCTGGAACTCGATGAGTTTTTGGCTTTTCCAGCCTATAAAAAGGGAGCCGGGGCACCCTCATTTCTCACACCTTTTCCCACTTCTTTCTCTCTCTAACCCCCCAAACCCCCCAAAATCCTAGGTAAACCCCCTAGCACCCGAAGGAAGCACCGAGGCTACCGGAGTCCCGAGAAAAGGGGTCTTTCGGTTTGGGAACGTTGCTCCAGCGAAGCCCGGTTTTCGAGAAAACCCGCTGTAAGTGAGCTACGCCTAACCTATCTTTAGTTTAGCTTACGTTTTAATATAGTAATGTTATTAGGACCTTATAATAAGTACTTGGGCTATTATTATGGGTTATATAAGTATCGTTTAACGCTTATATAATAATAATAATAATGGCTAGACTATTAATTAGTCGCGGTTATCGTTAGACTAAACCCTAGTGGTATTGATACTAGGTTTTATCGAAGGAAAATCGTTTTGAGAGTACCGAAGCGCTGTCCGAGTGCTGAGTCACCACCATTAAGGTGAGTGCATAGTTACTTTAAGCTTACACATAGATATGAAGTATTTTATATAAATTACGTGCTATGTGTGCATATTATCTGAATACTTGCTATCTATGCTGGATGAACATTGTTATACATGTTTTCAATGATTTAAACTGTATATGTATTTTATATCTACGAAAAATGTTGTAACACCCCAAAGTTTGGAAAGCCAAGAAAAGAAAGAAAACCTCAAGTTTAGGGTAGACTCGGCGAGTCCATGGAGGGACTCGGCGAGTCCGAGCGGGATCCGGGTTGTGGTGGAAGCGACCGACTCGACGAGTCGGCCAAGGAGACTCGACGAGTTGGGTCTGAACGAGGAAAACCCTAAATCTGGGACTTGGAGACTATTTAAGCGTCTCATTCTCCTTCCTAGGGTTCCTCTACTGCCTCTCTACCCCAGAACACCAAACCCTAGCCGCCATATCCGTTTTTGAGCTAGATCTTGTCTTGAAGAATGCACTAAAGCTTGGAGGAGGAAGAAAGACCTTGGAGGTACAAGAAGGGACTGTAGATCTGGGATTGAGGAGTCATTTCAGACCAATTGGAGGTAACAAGCTATTTCTTGGACTCCCTTTGCATCTAGATCTATTCTTATGTGTGAGTTTTGGTCATTATTGGTATGATATGTAACCAATTCGAGTTGGAGGTTCAGATCTGAGGTTGCTACCTCAGATCCATGTTGGTTTTGGTCTTGAATCCCCTAAAGTATCAGCCCTTGGTATGTTGAAGAGGCATGTTTGCCATAAACCCTAGTTTAGTGTGTTTTGAGCATAGATCTCTCAATCTACACGTAAAGTTTGCCACTTTACGTGGGGAATAGGCCCTAGAAGTATAGATCTATGAATTGGAAGCTCTGTTTGGCTCGAAAAGCCACTGCATGGATTGAGGACTGGATAGACTCGGCGAGTCCTTCGAGTGGACTCGGCGAGTAGCTTGAAGATGAGGAGGAACTCGACGAGTAGGATGAACAGCTCGTCGAGTCGGATGAAGTTAGGCATGGACTCGGCGAGTTGGATGAACAACTCGACGAGTTGGTTGAAGATTGTCTAGGACTCGGCGAGTCTGTTCTTGGACTCGGCGAGTCAGATCGCGAAACCTTAAACCCTTTTGAGTTGAGACTCGAATCAGTGAGTCGGGTGGTGACTCAGCGAGTTGGGCAGGACAGGACTTGGAACTAGTGGGACTCGGCGAGTCATGGACTGACTCGGCGAGTCGGGTCGCGAATAAGAAAGTCCCTAAGCTTATGAACTCGGCGAGTCTTTAGGAAGACTCGGCGAGTAGGGTTGACCTGGAAGGTTGACTTTGACCAGAATTGACTTAGTTGACTGTCAGATTAAGTGTTATATGTATATTGATAGCTCGGAGAGCTAGAGGAGCAGCGGTTCAGGGGATTGTCGAGTAGCAACCAGAGGTTTATCAGCAGGGCTCAGCAGTTCAGGTGAGTTTCCTTTCCAGTAGGAACGGGTCTAAGGCCACAATGCCGGCCCGTTTAGCTAGCAGTAGTTTTCGGATGTTGATCTGATACAATAGTTAGTATGTTTGATGCCTTCGTGGCTCAGACAGGGTTTATGTGTTATGTGTTCCGGGCTACGGCCCGATGTAGTATGCAGTATACGTGTGTTCATGCTAATTGATATGTTTATGTTATGTTCTGTTCAGTTAGCCCGGACTTCGGTCCGATGCAGGGGACAAGGTCCCAGTTAGTCCGGACTTCGGTCCGATGCAGGGGGCAAGGCCCCAGTTAGCCCGGACTTCGGTCCGATGCAGGGGACAAGGTCCCAGTTAGTCCGGACTTCGGTCCGATGCAGGGGGCAAGGCCCCAGTTAGCCCGGACTTCGGTCCGATGCAGGGGACAAGGTCCCAGTTAGTCCGGACTTCGGTCCGATGCAGGGGGCAAGGCCCCAGTTAGCCCGGACTTCGGTCCGATGCAGGGGACAAGGTCCCAGTTAGTCCGGACTTCGGTCCGATGCAGTGGGCAAGGCCCAATATGTGCTTTATATGTTTTTGTGTGATATGTGGTAGATTGGGGGAGCTCACTAAGCTTCGTGCTTACGGTTTTCAGTTTTGGTTTCAGGTACTCGGTTTTCAAAAGAGGAGCTCGGGAAGATTGCAGAGCACACACCATAGTCAGTTAGCCTGGGAATGTTTGACTCTGATAATGATATTATGTCTTGAAATTAATACTCAAAAGTTATGTTTGACTTATGATACGTTTTATAAATCCAGTTTTAGTAATGTTTTAAAAGAAATTTTTAGTCGTGATTTTTGGGTCGTTACAAGTTGGTATCAGAGCCTTGGTTTGAGGGATTCGGGCGCACTCCTGAGTGTGTCTGAACTCAAACTAAGGAAGTGGTGTATAGTTTCAAAAGAAAAAAAAAATCGTAATTACAAAAGAATTTTGAGAAAAGAAAACAATTTTAGAAAAAGCAAAAAGAGTTTTGAAAAGAGAAAAGGGTGTGGTGCATGCAATCAGCCGAGCTCAAGTAAGTACTCCCAATTTACCCATACAAGTTATATTATGATTATCAGTATCAGTTTCAGTATCAGTTTCGGTTTCAGTTTCAGTTCCAGCTTTAGTAGAACAGCATGCTAGAATAGGACTAAGGATCTAGGATGATGCCTTATGTGCCTGCTTTGCGTGTTCAGCTTTATGAGAATTGCATGCTAGTATTGAGTAGACAGCAGTAGGATAGCCTGTTTAGGTTATGCCTGGTAGCGCGAGCTTAGCATTGTATGCTAGTGTAGTTTCTTGTTATGAGAATAGTTTTGCCTGAGTACGTTTCCTTTATCCGAATGCTGCTTGCTTTGTGCTTTGTGGGACTTTGAGTGATGGGAGTTAGCCATTAGGTGAATACGTCACATCACATGTGATCAGGGATGAATAATCTCAGAGTGTTGGATTTGGCCCTATTGCGCAGCTCTTGTCTGAGTCCAACCGTTGTAGGGACGAGTCTTTTACTTGAAGGATTATCTGAGCCTCGTTACATGTGATGGTATTCAGGTGGTGACTAATTGGCATTACTAGGAGACCTTCAGCAGCTGAGGACTGTGTGGGTAGAGTCAGAGGTTCCCTAGGGCAAGCCTAGGATGAGAGTAGCAGAGATCAGTAGAAGAGTAAAGGGGACTGTGTGGAGTTGAGGTAACTCTTGAGGAAAGTATGGATAGATGTGGAAGGTAGTAGGGGCCCATACTACTGAAAGCAGAGGATCCGTACTCGATTCAAGAGGGGCCAAGACGAAACCAGGAATGGGGTAGTGAGTGAGAAATTCCTCAGCAGTAGTAGGTAAATTGATCAGGATTTTGTTATATTTTCAGCATGGTGACGTTGCGCGAGATACCAGTTAGCAGTTCAGGTGTCGAGGAGGGGTCTGGCTCGGGCTTCAGAGCCGGGCAGCTTGATGATCAGATGAGGGATTTCATTTCTGCAGAGATTACGCGCAACATCATTGATCAGACTCCAGTGATTTTCGGTTCGGTTAGAGAGGCCATTGTGGAGCTCATGGACAGTCATCTTGAGGCCTTTAAGGCCGGGTTAGTTTCAGGACAGATTGGGGCTCGTCTAGGTCCCGAATCTTATGGAGTTCAGGGATCCATCAAGGAGGGAGATCCTATTTCTAGTTCCTGCCATCAGGGGGCAGGGGTGAGTGGGGAATTTTGTCTCCAAGAGAGACCATTGCATGATTGGATAGTTGAGGAAGTTTCGCGAGCCATTCGCGAGGATCTGCCCGACATGGTCGTGAGGATCACTGATAGATTGATAGCGAGGCTTCAGGATCAGACATCTGTTGTTCAGTTAGCAGGCGTTGCCGTTGGGGTAACGCAGGAGCGAGGGTCGGGCAGGGAGTCAGAAGGGAAAAGGAAAATCGATGAGACTCAGGTAGCCACAGGTTCGGGTAAGAGGCCCAAGGGTCCAGATTTGAGGACGAGGAACTATCAGAGCCGCAGTCGATGCGGGAAGTGCGGAAGGACGCATATGGGTGTGTGTAGGCGTAGGAGTGGTGGCGATGCTGGGTGTTTCAAGTGCGGCCAGATTGGTCATTTTAGCAGAGACTGTGTTGTTACCACCGCCCAGGGGCTTGATCCGTTATGTTTCCATTGCAGTCAGAGGGGCCACAAGAAGGGCCACTGTCCGAGTTTGTATCCAGCAGGGCAGGTGCCAGCTCCTGCCCTTGGGACTTCGAGTACCGCCAGCAGTTGTCGAGGCCCGGCAAGGGTGCCTACGGCTCAGAGCCGAGTTTTCCGGTAGATTTCAGCAGGGATTCGAGCAGCACTGAGTAATGAAGGTACGTAACTTTTGTTTTTCTGTCAGCTTATGTCATGATTATATTGTTATGGTTCTGCATCAAATTGTGGTATAAGTGTTGTGTTATAGTGTGGCTTGCTTGTGATTATGTTATATGCCATTTGCATACCTCGGATAATTGGTTGGTAGTTAGGGGATGTGCTCTTATGGAGAAGGTTTCGGAGGATGCAGTAACTGTAGCATGGTTGAGAGAGAGATTCGGTTCGTTTCACTAGTTCGGAGTGGTTAGTGATTGGGATGGATTGGTTAAATTCCTACCTGGCAGGCTTGGGTTCCCTAGTAGATGTTCCAGAATGGTAGTGAAGATCAGGATCTCTTTTGAGTGTGAAGCAGCAAGGGGTAAGCAGGATTGAAGTGGGGGAGAACCCTCCGAGTATTCATGGATAAGAGACACGTAGACCCAGAATGAGTGCGCAGCCTCCGAGGAGAAATGGTAGTAGCACAGTGATGGATGGATTGAGAAGTTCAGAATTGGGAGTTCGAGAACTTTTCCCAGCAGTTAGTTCATGTAATCGAGATGGTTAGAAGCTGGTTGGGAATCCAGGAATGGAGGACCACCTGTCGGACGCATGAGAGTCGGAATGAAGATCTTGAGAACGGGTAGCAAGAGATGTTTTCGTATTGGTAGCCAGTGACTGAGGTGGCATGCAGGTTGCGTAGATTCAGGAGTTGGGAGTGTGGAAACTTCCCAACAATAGCTTCTTGTATCCGGATTAGTAAACGGTTGGTTTGGGGACCAAGCCGAAGGATTCCTCGACGAAGCGCTAAGTATATCAAGGATATAAGATGTAGGGGATGATGCAGAATTCAAAGTCTAAGGACTGTCTTTTTTTTAGAAATCGGGATGAGGAATCACTAGCGGGACTAGGGATAGTCAGGATGTTCTCGAGATAGCAGTAGTAGTGTTGTAAGTCTGCGGGGGTAGCCGTAGCATTCACTAGCAGTCAGATAGCAGTAGTAGTGTTGTAAGTCTGCGGGGGTAGCCGTAGCATTCACTAGCAGTCAGATAGCAGTAGTAGTGTTGTAAGTCTGCGGGGGTAGCCGTAGCATTCACTAGCAGTCAGATAGCAGTAGTAGTGTTGTAAGTCTGCGGGGGTAGCCGTAGCATTCACTAGCAGTCAGATAGCAGTAGTAGTGTTGTAAGTCTACGGGGGTAGCCGTAGCATTCACTAGCAGTCAGATAGCAGTAGTAGTGTTGTAAGTCTGCGGGGGTAGCCGTAGCATCCACTAGCAGCCAGATAGTATTAGAGAGTCGTAAGTCCGCAAGCGTAGTCGCAGCCTTTTATCAGATTGGTAGGTAGCATGAGCGCGTGTTAGACGCGGGAAAGCAGTTGTACCCACCAGTTCGGGTGCAGCAGTGAGGATATGGGAATCCACGGGTTAGCTTTCGGATTTCCCAAAGGGATCAGTTACGGCTAAATTAGCAATTTGGGCTTGGGATCGTCACATCAGTTATGAGATCAGAGTCGCGGTGGACCGTTGGGGTTCGGGTATGTTGTGGGCTACCGTCAGTCTGGGAGCCATCATGTTGTTAGTCGTGGAATTGATGATGTCAGGATGTGACGTATGAACCCGATCGGTTGGATCGGAAGGTTGCTAGAGCCACAGTGACAGGATAACCAGTGGAAACTAGTCCTAGAGGAAGATTTCGTTCAGAAGTCGTGGAAGAGACTAAGTGAGGAGTCCCTTGACTCCACAGTTGGGTGGAGTTCAGTGTTTCAGGTAGCTCAATGTTTCAGTCAGTTCAGTGTTTCAGGCAGCTCAGTGTTTCAGTCAGTTCAGTGTTTCAGGCAGCTCAGTGTTTCAGTCAGTTCAGTGTTTCAGGCCGTTCAGCGTCTCAGTCGGTTCAGCGTTTCGGGCAGTTTAGTGTTTCAGGCATGTTCAGTATTGCAGGCAGTTCAGTGTTTGGAAGGTTTCAGGGTTCTGGGTCAGTATTGTTTTTGCGTTGGAATGCAAGTGCTGACGGTATAGTTGGTTGATTTGGAATTGGCAAGTCCCTCTCAGCAGGATCAGTTGAGCCTTTTGCCGAGTATAAATGATCTGTAAGGATAGCTAGGCAGGTAGCTTTTCATTCAGGAGGGAAGGCTCGAGTAAGTAGGAGATGAGTAATCAGGTGGGATAAAGCAAGCTGGTTCCAGCAGCATCGTTTCAGTATGAGCGGCAGGATGGGTAGAACAGTTATAGATAATCGAAGTATCTTTAGGAGTCGCTGGAAGAGACTAGGAGGTTGCGATGGAGTGTAGTGACCGGTGGGAGTCCGGTAACTCAGATATAGGGAGATTGGTTAGACCAGAGTAGTCTCAGTACATCCGGTAGGCGGATGGGAGGCAGCAGGATTTTCA